>NW_008751849.1:239128-272170 GCF_000715545.1 Opisthorchis viverrini
TGTGCATTTGTGATCCGTGGAAATGATCGATCAATCACGTTACTGCCAAAGGCGATTTGATTAGCCCTGAATCTGCTCGATCCAGCTCATTCAAAGATATGACACCATTAGTTGTTGTTGTTGTTGTTGAAAAATTGGACACGCTGTTCACAGCAGGCGGCTGGCAACAAGCGCCAACGCTCCGTCGATTTACAGGGTGTGGTGAACAGGACGTATTAAGCTCTGCATGACCCGTTGTCGTGTTTTTATAGTCTGTATCCGAGGTGATGAAGTAGTCTTCGAAGAAGTCACACAAGTACGCGAATGTCGGTCGTTTCTCGGGAATCGCGTCCCACATACGCAATAGCATAGTGTAAATTGGCTGGGGACATCCATTAGGACGAGGCATCCGATATCCAGATCGCACTTGGTCCAACGTCTCCGTGTTGTTCATGGAGGGATAGGGAACTTGCCCATGAGTGATGAGCTCATAGACCACTATACCGAAAGACCAGACATCCGACTTGATTGTGAATCGGCCCATTAGGGCCGCTTCGGGTGCGGTCCATTTGATGGGGAATTTGGTGGTTTTGTGAGCCATATAGGTAGAACAGTGATCTTCCACAACACGAGCGAGGCCAAAGTCAGCAACTTTGACACAATTATTCTCGCCCACAAGAATATTCCGAGCGGCCAAATCACGGTGTATGTATCGTTCCTTTTCCAAGTAGGCCATTCCACTGGCAATCTGGACAAGGAAAGTAAAGGTTAACCGGTTAGTTCGGAGGAGGGGAGTGTTTATGAGTTGATGCACAGTCAGACTAAACAACTGATACGGAATGCACACCTTATTTCATTGAAGGTGATATCGATTAAATCAATACATGGGATTTCAGGCTGGTCATCGGTGGCCGAAGGCACGCGTGTTTCCCAAATCAACAAGATACAGCCGTCCATAGTTGCCTATTCGCTTTCTCTAGTAGTCTTGCTCCATAAGAAGGCTATCCAAATACACAATGAATGGTCATCACACGCAAGAAGACCTACAAACCAGCTGTGAACGATGGGTGAGAAAACAAATTTTACACAATGTCCAGCTGAATTATGGCGTCCGGATAAAGTGAATCGCCTAAAGTGGCAACTCCTCCAGTCACGTGTCCCTAAAAAGTGATCGATTTCGTCTACTCGGCACGTCATCAGCTGTTGAGAGGGGCTGATGTGCTTACTGAGGAACTGCAGCCGTTCTCAACGAAAGTATTAGTCCAACTCTAAACAAAACTGCTAGATACAAGGGTTATGGGAGAAGAACAACCACAGTACAAATGCAGACGGTCTCGGATTTGGTATGATGTGAGATACTGGGCTGATTAGCTGTGATACCTTTCGGTTCATGACTGTCATGCAATTCGAACGAGGACTGCGCAGACATAGGAAGAAAACAATCGAAGACCAGGGGTGGGTCCAAAGCGCTGACTGGCTCAAACTCGGAATATCAGAAGCATTGGTACACACTCACATATAACACCAGACCCATTGAGAACGTTTGAAAAAAAACACGAACCTGTGCCATCATATCGACCAGTGAATTCAATTCCAAGTGTTTGCCCGGCCCATCACGAAGGTAGTGTAACAGACTGCCGTTGGACATCAGTTCGGTGACAATGTAGATTGGATCTTCTGTGCACACGGCATACAATCGAACCAGCTTCGGGTGCCGTGCAGCACGCATGATTCGAGCTTCCTTGAGAAATTCGTCCCTGGTCATTGTGCCTTGCTTCAAGGTTTTCACGGCCACTTCTGTGGTTCCATTCCATTTGCCTGGGCGACGGAATAAAAAGCAAGCGGATAGTACAGTGATCTATCTGGAAGACGACCATAATGTGAGTAGGTAAGTAAGCAGTATAAGCAGTTCCATGCGAAAGGAACGTGGTTATCCACCCGGGGAAGCGCGTTTGAATAGCCCTCCCTGAGTTGTGTGTGCGGGTCGAAATCGTTACTTTACGGGTCATTCAGAAACGCACTTGTTCGAACACGTGGCTTGAGTACGAATGCACGCCGGCTTCGTAGGTCAGTGGGCGAGAAGCTACAACCACGGCCTCACTGCCATTATCGCGAAATTGTGAAAAAGAGGCACCGAGTATCTTTCTGGACTACTAGGATAGAACGATTGGTTTGCGGTCAAGCGATCAATTCATTAGTTTGATAGGCGGCTTGATGTTGGTCAATCTAATTGTTTCCAATGGTTAATTAAAGGGGTAAGGTCCAGTTTCTACTACCCATTGTTTACCAAGCCGTTCTGAAACGAAGACTTCCAGACCTTTTCTAATTGATTGAAGGTCCGATTTCCTTACCCACAAATTGGGTCACGAATGAATCGGTCGGTTCATACATGATCGTTTGGCCGTGGAACACGTGGCTTAAACTCGACCAACGAACAATGAGTTGGTCTTAGGTTGCCGTAGGTGAGTGAGATGACATCGCAGCATAGTCCCCTGAGATCATCAGATAAAAAACATGTAAGCATGGATAAAAAGAAGCTATTTTTGGACGTGTAGCGATCGTTTTGGCTAAGTAAATCAATCAGAATAGGCCGATTCATAGAAGAAAGCTTGAATCGGTCCCATTTTATGGGAAAATGAAGTCCGTTTCTCAGACACAGGGTGTGGGTATAGGGGTTTTTCTCACCCATTCGGGTTCAAAACACACACACGCAAACACAAACTGTGGTTGTAAAAATACCGATTACCACCCGGGGCAACAAACTTGTGAATGAGTTTTGTAGCAATTTTTTTTAAATTTCAACCCAGTTTTCAAAAAAAACTGCAGTTCGAAATAGCCCTTCGACAAATTTTCGAGAATCTCCAGGATTTGATGGGTAAGATGGAGATGTTAGATGGTTGAATTTTCCAAGAGTGGGGGAAATGGTCGGTACACCATACCCAATATATATCGATCCGTCTCTCAATCCGGGTCGAATTTCCCCTTGGAGACTGACAGTTAAGTACGTGTTAGTTTTCTCAACTTTCCCCCTTTGAGGTTCTGTGTTCACCTCCTAATCCAAGTCAAATTGTTATGACAGTAGTGGATGAGCTGAACTCATTGACAGGTCGTCTGATGACTGGACGCGACGAAAAAATCGTTGAGCTGTAGCACCCTTCCGCTGCCTAGCTGCCATGCCACCCAAAGGAAGCACGAGGGCTAGGATACTGCCAGGTTGCTCAAGCCCAGACAGGGGAAGTCGAGATGCAGAGGTCGGGTTCGAACCACGGACCTTCTGTCGGTAAATTCGCGCTCTAACCATTCGGACCATTTCGCCTCCCCGATGCGACGAAAGCAATCAGAGAAATTAGCGTCTGAGCAAAAAAATATTCACAACAGGAGTCCTCTCAGTTTTTGCTGCTCCATTATATAAACCATCACTTGTATACAGGAACGATCAGTTCTAAAGTGGAAGGATGGACAAAGTACGTGAATTTTTAACGACTAGGTGGGAAGTTGAGGAAGAGCTATCGAAATCCTTGTCACCTCCTGGATAGTCGGGTTTCTAGGCGATTTCAGAATTCATGTGAAGGCTCACCACTGACGCTGATTATCGACATGAGGTGTCAATCTACTGGGAAGAGGTGTGGGGAGCAGTTTCGAATTCAGCGTGCTCGGTAGCTTGACTGAGTGAGTGATTTTAAAATATCGGGATCTCAAATTCAAGGACTTTGGTCGCAAAACCAAAAGAAGTTTGTGCTCAAGCGAACAACTCAACTGACAAGTGACCAACAGCTAGCCTATTAAGGAAGAGACAAGCACGCAACAGACCAAACTAGGCAGGTTTTTGCGCACAAAGGGGTGACAACGATCAATTTTTTATATTGCGTCGTACCGCGAGAGAATCAACAGCCGACAGGATCTGTTTCATTGGTTTTGAGGCGGCATTGAACTCATAATCGCCGAAAATAAAATGGAACCGGACGACAGCCTAACAAAGTTGGACACGTACAAACGTTAATCAGTGGCGAAGAGCAGTCGAACTTTGACTTATTGGTCGAAATTTGACGATGTGTGTGTGCCACACTATTCAGTTTCGCGCTTGTCTGAACAATTTACGAAGCTATTAAGGAATACCACAAAGTGAATATAGGATGGAAAGTGTCCATCAAGGACACGGACAATACAGTTGTCATCGCTGTTAATCTCCACACTACAGTCTGCAAGTATAGCAAGTAAACAACACACTGATGTGTGCTATGTGCTTGTCGAAGAATTAAAAGCCATTATGAGAACGAAGTAACATAAGCCTAGACTACTCTGTTCTGTGTTCACATGATCTGGTGACGCTACTGTGCCCAAAACGAAACGTTACCTGAAAAAGAATAATCCCCAAACGATTCAGTACACGAATTCCTCATTACAATCTCAAGTTTTCTTTGACGTTTCATTCTCAGGCAGGACAGAATCCATATTTTCTTCAAACATGCACTAATGGACGTTTTCCCCCTGAAATCTGACCCGTACGTTGTATTTTAAAGACCTGACAAATATACCAAGATTTTTTGTATACTCATTGATTCCCCGCCGGGACTATCCTATGACCGATTGCAAACCATGTGATCTTAGCTGAAACGTTGAACAGCTCTTAGTATAATGTGCCCACCGTTATTTCCGTGATCAGTTCTGTCTTTGACTTGTCCTGGATCCGAATCAGTGTTATCATTGAGTTGGGCGTCAGACCAACGAGCCACGAAGCAGGACTCACCGTGGAGGCAAACCAGCAAAACTCAAGTTTCAAGGCCATTCGGATACCAACTAATCAGCAGACAGGTCAACCAACAAGCCAATAGAAACACTCACTCTAACAACCAATCATAAGTCAAGGTCGGCTTGGATGAGTAGACACCATAGCCACAAATGCACGCGCAACAATCACCCGGTTCAGCTCACAATGCCCAGTCCAGCGAACAAACTAACGGGTGTCATTCATCATGTACGGGGGTAGTTACAAGTGCTATTCAAGGCCAAAACAAGTCAGGGGCAGAACTGACCGTTTAAATAACATTGCACGCAATACACGAAGAGCCGGTCGAGATCGCACGATTTACGACGCGAACTGCTGGAAGGGATTCCTCACTATACGAAAAATCTTGGTACATGTCCCGGACTTTTAGAATACAGGGCAACGTACGTGCAGGGGTCAGGTTTCAGGGGGGGAGGGAATCTACTAACGCCTGTCTTTAAACAATTTTTGCAGATTCTGCTCCGCACGAGGGTTAAAAATACAGAAAACGTGAGGTTGTCGTGTGAAGTTTGCGTACAATTTGGCAATAACTGTTGTCTACTTCATCACAGAGGAAACTGCTTACAAGGTTGCTGAAAACTCTTCGACAGGTTCATGGAGCAAACTTCTTTGGATCTCCCACTCGAGTTAACAGACACTGACGGCCATCCATCGTCAGTGACAGACGCAAGATATATTTTTTCGGTCCAGCAAAACTATATTGAGGAGATGGCTAGACCACTAGGTGAGGGTAACTCGATGTCCAATCGACACCGAGGAAAAGTTACAACGCAATAACGCTTGCTCTTTGTCAGATATGTCATTATGCATTGAATGGCATCAAGAATGTGGAAAGAGAGGAACGTGTTCCTTCATTCCAAAGGGTTCTGCGGGAGTGCTTCCGCTTATCATTTTATTGTGGGAAGCTGGCAACATTAGCGACCGCAGCTGTGCGTTGTGTATGTGGCTTCAAAGGTGAGAAAGAACCTGCAACATTATGACGGTTCCACACGAGCCCAGAAAGTTACAAGTTCTATAGGTAAGCATAAGCGATAGTGAGATATTTACGTTCCTATCGTGCTGTGTGTCCGACAAACCCGACAGATAGTGGTTTAATGGCAACAGCTATTGCAACATCCACCGTATGAGAAACATTCTTGTGGTCTTGAGATAAGCCGACATTAGCGAAGCTGTGCTTCAAAGGTGACAAAGAACCTGCAACATTATGACGGTTCCACACGAGCCCAGAAAGTTACAAGTTCTATAGGTAAGCATAAGCGATAGTGAGATATTTACGTTCCTATCGTGCTGTGTGTCCGACAAACCCGACAGATAGTGGTTTAATGGCAACAGCTATTGCAACATCCACCGTATGAGAAACATTCTTGTGGTCTTGAGATAAGCCGCGTTTCATGCCTGGTGTATGGGTTGAAAGAATGCACTCCAGAGCGTATGATGCGCACCATAGTATCTGACGGCTGAGCATGAGGGATGAAATAGGCGCCGGTTTGGGTGATAAATTTGGGCACACAAGCGTGCGACAACCGCTGATCCAAACGTGTGAAGCTTTAGTTTGTTTACGCGCAGATGTTGGTCAACACAGTCAACCGGAAGCAATCCATTCAACGGGGTGTGCTGCTTTCCTAGGTTGCGTCCAGCTGACAGATGCGATTGGTCGTTGGCTCAACCAATCGACGCGCTGCTATTAAAAGTTACTAAATTTAGAAAGTGTGGAGCCATAATGTGGCGAGTCAAGTGGTAAACAAAGGAGCGCCATTTATTCAAGCCAAGTATAGAGAATGAATTTTTCGGATAGCCAAATACGGTACCCAGTTTGGTGCCCAATTTTGGATTGAGCAAAGTCAATCTATCGCAGCTAATGTGTCAAAAGGGGCAACCGAAGGAGGAATAGAATAAAAAATGTCTCCTTTAACTTCAGAATCCAAGCTTCATCTAAAAAAACATCCTAAAGCAACTTTTGAGCAAGCTCAGCGACTGAAGTTGAGGATTTCTTCTCGTGCTTCATGCAAGCAGTACAACAGCCCATCAAGAAAGTTGAAATCAAACTGTTTTCGCCACCACAGGTTGCATCATTTAATCCAGAATTGCACTGACCTGATTCATACAACAATTCCTTCTTTCCTTAACATGACCGAAATTCATCCAAGGACCTTATCGAATCCTTGTGTACTTTGAAGGCGGTAGTTGCCATGATTGTTTTCTACTAGTGTCCAAATTGAGGTATCATTGTGGACACCTAGCCCTTGCTTTGAGGACGCATGCGAAAGTTACCCTTACGGTTGCTGTCATACTTTCTTCACTACTGTACGACAGCGGAACAACAACATTATAACGACAGCACAGTAGGATGTTTGACCGAGTTGAACGAGGCGAGATAGACGGGTGCGCCTTGGTGCACAATTAGCTAAGCCGGATAGGCCATGAAAAACGAATGGCGTCCCGGAACAATGTGTGTCCGGTCAGTTGAAGAATGGAGGTAGAACGGCCGAAACTCTGCTATTGCAATAGTCTTTAGGTGAGTTTCAAGAACTTCATTTCTGTTTTCAGATTTCGAAAAAAAATGTGGCACTTACAACAGTGACTTGCCGCATGCACAAACCTGGAAAGCTTTGAGACACAACGAATCTCAATGATCGAAAATAAGCGTGTCATTTGAAATGATGGTAGACAGTCAAGCAGAACCATAGCCTTTTGGATTTGTGCAAATCGTGGAAGTACCTCCTCGCGAAGAATCGGGCTTGATGCTTAGGAAACCATTTCTGACCAACATCTGTCTATTCCGATCCCTAACCAACGCCTGTCCGACCCTAGGGTTATATTCAACCAGGGGTTTACCACCTGACTATCTGTCCCCACTTTTTGAGAACTAGGCAACCGATACCACCGAATCCAGGTGGAGTGCTGTCTGCGATATTCCTCAAGGAGTAGTTCACCTTTTATGCGGAGGTTTCAGCGAGTATTGCCGGTTTGCCAATTTGACATAGAGTACGGACGTTAAGAGCTCCTATATAGAAAGGATCTGGTGGATTTAGAAAGATGTTATTTTGTTTAATGTTTGTAGGCAGCGAGGAGCCTAAGGCCCTTCGGTCAGATGACTGACAGTCAAATGGCCCTGCAACGTTTGCTTATGCGGTGGGAAGGGGTTGGGGAGGGACATCGGTGGACACTGAACTGCGCGGGCAAATGATACTTCCCGGTTGTCCAGGCCGAGGAAGGGGGTTTGGTTGAGGTACCCCACCTTGGGCCTTTGACTCAAAAGTCCACGTGCTGCATATGCCAGTAGACCGAATTCCTCGAAGGTCTCTTTCCTCTACCCTCTGACTCAAAAAAGGGAGAGCCAGAGGCGGTCAAACAGTGACTTGGCAGCGAAGCATGAAAGCCATTACCAGCAAACTCAGCTGCGCTGATCACTGCCGTCTTCCTGGATGGGGACCCCGAGACGGGCCACATCAATGGCTAGAGACATTGTCAGACATGACGCAGTCGCGCCTTTAATGGTACTTCTGCATCCAAGCTATTGCCTTCAAGGTATTGCTCCCTTCCCAACCCAACCCCCACTTGACAGTGTTGGATTTATGCACCAATTTATCACCTCCCGCCTGCAATGCGTAGCTACCTACCCCCCCTCAAATCATCGGTAAATGAAACTGTGGCAGTTACAATCACTGTACGACGAGTACGCGGTTATGACAGCTGACAATGATGATTTATGCGGAGGTAGACACTCTTGGGGGCCGTTTTTCCTTGGAAACCATAATCAGCATAGCCTCTGACTCACTATCAAGAAGTTCGCCTCTGAGACAGATTAATCCCCTGAAAAAAGGGAAACCACGGAGAAACGTGCCTTCTAACATTTACTGAGAGGGAAGTGTGGCTGCTCTTGGGGGGAACAACGTATGTAGTAGACCGGGAAATATTACAAAATTGCAAAAGTGACCGAACTCCTTGGGAAAAGCAAGTGGCTATCTTCGATTATTCTTGCGTTTGTACTACAACTCACACTGAGTTTTCCTAGTCTACATCAAAAGTTTTTGGCAGTATTGGATTGGTATACGTTGCTTTTAAGCGATACTTGGAACAGTTTCTGGCAGCTTCAGTGAATAGCAAACGACGTAAGCTCGAGATAACTCAGTGTTGGTTAAGGTATCAGAGTACGGATCAGAAGGTTCGTGGTTCGAACCCAACTTCAGCATCTGGACTCCAATTGTCTAGAATTGGACAACCTGGCACTGTTCCCACCCTCGTGCCTCCTCCAACTGGTAGCTAAGCACCGAAAGGGTGCTACAGCTGAAAGATTTATTTTAATTTTTGAACAACATGGTGTTCTTGTAGAATCATCAATGGTTAGTTGGTCTCATGGCGCGGTGTCAAGGAATATTAAGAGAGACTGGAGTAGAATTTGCTCTGCGTAGGCTGTTGGGTCGGGCGGGAAATCACGCTTACGTAAAAATCGACAGACATTGTTTGAAACTTTCCCGCCGTCATATACCAACTGCGGTTGTTCTGGCTACCACGTTACTAAGGTGGGTGGTGGAAGCGTTAGGTATTCACGTATGCATCCAACGGCGACGGCGGACAAATAACCGAAGCTTGGCTGCCCTATTTGCGCAGATTGGGGAGTCAACGCAAGCATACAAAGTGAGAATCCGGCGCAAACAGTGAAAGCGTATAATTACACTGGGCATACCAGCGCAGCGAAAGTGTCTGCGAAATCGGAATTGTTACGTCTGTCCCAAGTGTGAGCGACGAACTACATAAAGGTTATTCTGTTTCAAATAAGACATTTAGCACTTTCATGATGACACATCACTAAGGATAGGGGACTACTGAGGAACAGTACACCGGACCTAGTGTAATGAATCAACTTGCGCGACGTCCAAGGGAAATAATTGCTGCAATTCACTTGGACATTGTGTGAATAGCAGTACCGCCCGCCTTTCTCGATCCATTACATAAGGCTGTTGAAAACGCTTTGACAGTTCACTACCGTTTTCGTTCTTCTCAGGGTTGATCCAGTAAGTGCAGTCTCCCAGTTACGTGAGCAGAACTGAATGCCAACTTTCAAACAGACTTGGTATTAACTTCAGGATGTCTCACACGTTCGTTTAACTGCAGCACCCTTTCGGTGCCTAGCTGCCATGCCACCAGGAGGAAGCACGAGGGCTGAGATACTGCCAGGTTGCCCGAGCCTACAAAGGAGAAGTCGATAGGCAAAGATCGGGTTCGAACCACCGACCTTCCGGTCAGTAAATTCGCGCTCTAACCACTGGGGCTATCTCGCCTCACAAGGGCTATCTGGTGTTTCAGTCAGAGCGACACTCAAGATGTCGGAGCAATTTTTTCACCCAACATTACGTATGAAATGTTATTGATAACCCTTCGACAACTCGCTACCGGTCTGGTTGAAACTCGGGGACTAGACTTACCAGATTAGCCACAAGAAGGGCGACTCAAGTCCCAGCTTCGGATGGTGTAGTCTCAACGCCACACACAGAGCAACACAAAAATTTATCCACCTTTCTAAGGAAAATCACACCAAATAAACCTTGGACAAGCGATGCCATAGGATCCTACCCTGGCTCCAGTCGTATTCGTAACAATCTAAGCTAAAATCAATGGGTACCCCTGGTGTGTTCTGTGATAAGTACCTGGGATGATGACCAGTACTCCCAGCGGGGGCCCAAAGATGAAACTATCACTTAGAGCAAGCAAGTCTCACTCTGTTTTGTCCACTGCACTGTGGGCTCGAGCACCAGCCTTATACAGTAAGATATTTTCCGAACTTTCTAGTCAGGTTTTCCAGATCTTGAGCAGTTGAGAAGTCACACTTAACTAAGACTGCTCAGAATTACCGTTTGGTGCTCAACGCAGACGGGGTATTTTTTGACAAACGGTCAAGTTTGTGGTCTTCCGTGCGAAAAAACGCCCTTGCAGGAGGATTTGACTCCTGTTGTGATGGATAATCTTGCGAATAACTGATATAGAACGCCACTATGGGTTCTCCTGTAGGGCAACCTATCTATCGTAAATGAATACAGACTAACAAGGGGACAATTGAGTGCAAAGCTGGCAGCTCACACCGCCAGAACGCGTAGCCAGACGTTCAGATTACTCCCAAAACAGCCTCTCCGACAAAAGATCGCTTGCACTGGAGAGTCCATAACAACGTTCGTCCTACTCTATCAGCTAGAATCTAATGTGTGATTCTTCCGAAGAGAGATCATTACCAGAACAGGGAAGGCTCGCTGCTTGTTTGATAAAAATTCACGCAAAACATCAACCTAATAAAAAAGCGTTCAGCTGTAGCACTCTTCCGGTGCCTAGCTGCCATGCTACCCGGAGGAAGAACGGGGGCTGGGATACTGCCAGGTTGCCTAAGCTTAGACAGGGGAAGTCGAGAGGCGGAGGTGGGATTCGAACCACGGACCTTCCGGTCAGTAAATTCGTGCTCTTACCACTTGAGCCATCTCGCTCCATAATCACAGTGATGTAGGACATTGAGTCAGTAGCATGATTCTGCACCTCCTTTATTTGACTAGGATAATTTGTGTAGACAAGTCCACAGGAAACGAACCTTGTCACAATCATGCAGAATGGTGATCACGTCGGTTATCATGAACAGCGAGTAGCAGCGAGCTGACCTGCGGATGCGGAAAAACTAAACAGCCAATGGAGAATCTAGAATTCCAATTTCAACGTATTTAGAACTTGACGAAATTGTTTTACTCCCGAAAAAAAGTCGACAGCGAAAAACCACAATGCTGATTTTTCATCCAGTGACGCAAAACCAACTTACGCAGAAAACCTGAGTCACCATATAACTCAAAATCTGGAAATATCCTCACTATTGATGATAAATTCATCATAATTCATGCCAGGAAAAAAGGCCGTATGGGAATTCTCTGGGACCGTCACTCAATGAGCCAGGCAACACCAGATTACGTGACATCAGCAGCCCGGTTGGGGAATATCGTGTTGTACGCACAGTTGCTAATCAGAGTATTTGTCATTGAACAGTACAACGATACCACTCCAGTCCAGGGAACTGCGGGTTCGAATCCAACTAGAGTCACAAGAGATGAGCAACGCTAATAACTGGCGATAGGAATGCAATAATTATACACTGTTTATCAGTTATTTTAGCCTCACAAGGCAAAAGCTGGAACACACATTCGCAAAGACTCACCCAACCACACTTCTCCAAACTGTCCGGCTCCCAGCTGTTTAATGAGCACAATAGACGACTTGGGGATTTCCCAGTGATCTTTCGTACGAACGGACAAGTCTGTGGTGATCGGAACTGGACGTGGGCAGGGTTGAGTGAGGCGATAGCACAGCCCATTCGCATCGGTCGAATAATATTTGACCAAGTCCTGTAGGGAATTAAATCCACACTTTGCAGTGATGTAGTAGCAACTCGATACGTCCGTGTACTTGATTCGGTAGTGTTTCACTGTATTCGTTACACCGCCAGTGGGTCTTGGTTCCTCATCACGTACTGACAAGGTGAGTGCACCTGAGAGAGAAAGAAAGAAAGAAGTGAGGCGAGAAAGTCTGACAAGAGAGTAGTCAAGGGACGAAATTCTAGAAAGAAGGAGGCGAGAAAGTCTGACAAGAGAGTAGTCAAGGGACGAAATTCTAAGGAGCCATGATTTCGGCGTTGAACCAGGCATCAGAATTGGTGACGTAGGCTTGCCCGAGAGAAACTGAGTTGTGTGACAGATGGTTGTCCGCATGTAGGCCAACCAGAAAGGTGGGTTGCCGCCAGACAAAAGCGTGTGACGAAAACTTGGCACGGACTTCCTACCTGTCTCGACATGCTTGGGGTAACTTTCAGCTGAAAGCCAGGGGCGGAATGTGTCTGGAATTGCAATGTGTGTATGCATACGTGTGTTGGCTACCAGTGTAAGCAAAGTAGAATAAACGCCTTCCAGGGAGCCCAAAACATTCTTTTATCGGGAAATGTTTCCTCGTAGGAAAGTGAACAATAAAGAGCTACATCAAACGCTCTGTCCTGAGGTAACGAACTCTCGTCTCGTTTGAGTATTTTAGACAGTTTCCTTGAAGGCAACCTACAAACGTCGTCTAAATTCAACATTGATACATATTAGCGCCGCCTGATAGTCATCAGCACCTGCAGTTGAAGTGGGTGGGAACCTATGTTCTTCCATATACCAACAACTAAGTTGAACAAGTTATAAAAAGTTTCATATACAATCTTACCTCCCCGACAACTAACCCCTCCCTGGAATGAACTCATTTTGCACTGAAGACCTCATAGATGCTTCTCGGTAGCAAGCACCTCTTTGAAGAAGGAGATCTCGAACTTGGCGGTCGGTCGTCGTTAGCAGTGAAACATTAATGTCACCATCTCCGTCAACAACCGCCTATGATGAATGCGGACTTTACTGATGTTAATGAAGGCAGAAATGATAGAGGGGAAGCCGGCGATGATGAACCGGTTGCAACACTGTCATCATCATCAACATTAGAGATGACAACTTCGTGGTTGACATTGATGCTTCACTGGCGTAAAAACACAAGGTCTATCTAGTTAGACTTAAAGCTTTGGAATGAAAACAATGGCCGACGGAGGGGACCCAATGCTGGCCTACATCTCCAAACACTCAATCGAACAACCCTAAAACTGATAGCACGGGCGGCGCTGACATCGACCAGTCGCCGATTCCCATACTGTCTCCAACTAAGCACAGTAGGAGGGGACACTCCATCCTGGGAGGCGTGTCGCACCAGCGACACTCATACTCTTCTGCTAAGTCATACGTTGTCCAGTGTGCTGAGTTGTGGTCCAGGAATCTACTATACAGTTTACGTTTAGAAAAGAACAAATGGTACAGGAGGCGAGACAAAAAGGAAGCGGATTGAACGCTTTTTTTTTTAAAAAAAACAAGCGTTTTACCCTATGTATCGAGTGTCACTGTGGAACATTAAGGAGTTGATAAGGATGCTTCATACGGCAGTGATGCATCCGTGTCAACATCGCTGATGTTGCTGTCTTCGATGATGATGATGATAGGCTGCTTCCTCCAGAGGGACAAATCCCCTTGAGGTCAACGACTCAATTTTCCAAGCGTGTCCGCCCCTCGGGGGGAGGGGGGAACTAGTGGGGCAATGGAAACCTGATGATCGCACTTCCTTATCCTATGCTTAACCGATATTGCAAGTGTGAAACAATGCGACGCATGGTGCCGTGCGCGTACCCAAAGCCACGTTATCGACCAAGCTGAGCTGAGTTCACATAAGAAGAGGGCAATGACGTGCATTACTAGTGTTTGCAATACAAATTGTTGGAAATCAGTGTTCACTAATAGATCTGTGTTCAAGATACAGGACAGCTTCCGTACGGTTCCGATCCGATCGCGCAGTAAGTTTTGGTGGGTTAATTTCCTCGTTGCGATGGAAAAAATCGCCTTTATGCCAAAAAACGCCATCACGATCGAGCGGCTTTCCTATGAGGACTGGAACCATGAGGATATACGCAGCATCACTGATAGTCTGCACTAAAATCCAAAACGAAAAATATTTTGCGTCGTTGTAGAGGGATCACATGCCTGAGGGTAAGAGCTTACGTAGATTTGCCAATCAGTTGCCACTTTTTCTGGGGTATGGGGCTGTCATCCTCAGTACGTAAGCGTCCTCTCAAATCTCTCTTATGAGTTGACTTCGCTCCAGGTTGCTTTGCTTGGAGTGCCGCTGTAGAGCCAGTTCATTCGCGAACCGGAGGCAGGTTTCCCAAGGCAGGGAGAATTAGCACAGTTGGTCTCCGTTTTGTGGATTTTTTAAAATCACCAATGACTTCTCAATCAGTTCCAAGCGTTTTCCAATTGATTTCTTATTTTTTGCTGTATTTATTCACTAGTTCAGAATGGGACATTCAGGAGAGAAAAAATTCGCAGAAACTCGAAAAAAGCACTCTCTCCGTAGGATTTACAGTCCATTATGACAGCTTTACACCGCTGCTTGTGGGTTCAGTGGCCTCAATCAAGAAAATAGAAAAGCTTTATCTTGTTCAGTTTTATCACAAACACAGTCGCTTCCATGACACCCGGTCACCGTACCGTAGCACAAAAATAGAAAGGAAATGTATCTGAAAAATTGAATTCCCGTGGGGCGGAAAAAATCCGTCAGGAGTTTCGGGACCAAATACTACGAAAAATTGCTTTCGAATGAAAAAAAGGTTAGGATGTACCAAGCAGTCAGTTGACTTGTGCCACTAACAGCCTTCCCATAATCACAAAAAAACCGACCTTGTGACGTTTCGCTCTGTCGGACAAGAAAGGTGCCTCGGGGGTTGGAAGCCAACAGGAGCAGTCGTTCGGAATCCTTCCGCGATAGTCTTGGACTGTACCAACTGCAACAAGATAGAGGAAAACGAGGAACGTCATTGTAACCAACATTCTAACTAGCGTACGGGGTGCTAAAGCCCCAGGCTAGAGGAATAATTAGACAAAATGTGTCTCTTTCAACTGAGAGCGAAAACACAATAACATCGATTTGATCCACAGCACTAAGCCCATTGAGGTAGATCGAACAGAACTTGTAGAACAAAATCAAAAGTCATCACAGATAGCTAACGGCAACAAACACACTCTCCATTCCCTTTTTATTGACTAGAGGGGAAAGGCAAGGAAATGCACGCTCCCGGCGATGACCGGGACAGTCCGCTAACTACATAAACAGACATACGGATGAGCGAACGTGGCCAAAGAACAGCAGGCTAGACACGATGATGGTTGTGCGCTTGTTTCCTTTCAGCGAGGAGAAAAAACAACAAAATAAGGCCGATTGTGTGCCAAAATATCACAATTTTACCGTCGCCTGGTTACCAACTCACCTACAAACAGCTCATTGTTACGGACAGGCCTTTTTGGCACTGGGAACAGCTCACAGTGCATGTCCAAAAATCATTCAGAAAACCGGACAGTTTGCTCGCTGAGTAAATACATCCTCGTCAGATGGCGTAAAATCGTTTTCTCCAATCATGAACATGAGACTCAGAGCCCCGTCATTCATCGCTCAAAATCGTTCAGTGACTTACATCAGACAGTGAGTACGTGAGCTGTAACCAGAACTCCATTTGCTCTTGCCACACTGATCCAGTGGGCTTCTTGAGGCATAGAAGGGTGGGAGAAAAATTTGATTTACGTAATCAAAGCCATAATTAAATGTCATCCAATCATCCAGGATGCTAGAGATCGGAGTTTTGAGCCTGTATGAGAAAAGAAGACTGACCGGCGTTTCCGAGTCAGCGTAGTGCCGGGTCCAGATCAATTTAACGCAGATGCAAACTCTATTTCTACACCAGACGGGGACTCAAGTGGGTAGCCAGTTTATCCTATTACGAAACAAACGGTAAGGATAATGTTTCCATCACCACCGTCAATGTAACTCGAATCGGGCAAGAGTCAAAAAAGTTCAAGGCTGATGGGGAAGCCTGGGGATGTACCTAAGGTTTCCCTGAGGGCATGGGAAACATCGATCTAGTGTCACCGAGCCCAGTAGAATGAGATAGAGTCAGTGCCAAGTCCCGGATTGTGGGAGATAGATTGTTTCCTAAGAGTATCCAAGATGAGCTTGACTCGCTCGTTCCGGAAGATCAGTATTCATAACGCATGTCCAGACTTCCAATAAGACTTGACTGCTCCGGGAGCTACATAATGAACATGCAACTAGTCGTGTCAACTACACCGTCGGGTGTCGTACACACCAACCATCACCAGGGAATCTTGGGATGGCACCACTCGATGTCTGTCGAGAGTATTGTCCCATGCGTTGTTGGACGCGGATCAACACCATCCAGGTTCTCGTATGTCCATTCGACTTTACCTAAACTTTAGTGTCATAAGACAATGGCGCTATCCCAAGGATGACGGCCCTAGCACACGTGTCCAAAGTTACGTGCGTCGAGACCTCGTGGCAAGTTATCCCGCTATCCTCGGGACATCACACACTGTTACACTTACTTTTGAAGCTGCATCGATGTTTGCCAAGGCTCAAGAGAACGGCAGAGCGACAGCTCCTGAACACAGTAAAACATCCAGATCCTGAAAGCGCGCGAATGGATCAAACGGAGCGTACATACTTGTATCGAATTATCACATCTCACATTTCTGTCAAGCTAAAAGTGGCTCAGAGAAAGAATCAGCTCACAAGGTCGGCGAAACTTCTATCTGAGAAGTTGCGGATCGAGGAGCCAGTCAATAGGTGACCAGGTCACTGAAGGATAAGCAGCACTAACTGAGAGCTAATCACACTGCTCTTTAGCTGCTCGAGGCCGAACGGTTGAGTGGAATGTCGCGGGTTCAAAACTCTCCGAGTTTCGTGAGGTGCGCATTGCCGAAAATTCCCAATAGGGGTGAAACAGCTGTACAGTGTTTCTCGGCTTTTCAGCATAGAGTGGCATCGATCGCAAAACCTCCTGACTCTACGATTGTTCTACGAAGTTCCTCCAACCATGTGCTCAAACTCAATCACCTGAGGAACCGACTGTATGACTTCATGGGCATAAGTTGTTCATCAATAGCCACACGAAAGTCGGACAAATCAACAGCTTGCCGACTGATCATGAAAGATTTGAATGGTAGAAAACGGATGGACTGACTAGCCAATTATGGGTGCATTCGTATCAGTGGATTGAAATGAGAATCGGTCTTTTGACTTTGCACCAAATTGCAAACAGAGTGACGATTCCCGTATAGTGAACGGGCATACCGTAGTCCATCAATTCATCTACTGACAGTCACTGGTACCATATCGCAACACACTATGTACTGTTCTCGATGAACTATTCGAATGCACCGAACGAAGTTCGTATTCCAGTGGCAAGTGTTTCTTCAACTCAGGAGGTAGTAGGAAAAAGTTATCTGACATTTGGACCCCCCACATCTGTCCACCGTGGAGGCAACTTAAAAGACAGCATTGCACTTTGGACTGCCCCGGCTACCCTCAGAAATGGGCTGACTGAAGCCAACTGATGAGACAATACCTTCATCAAGGAATGACATTAGCTAATCTGAAATTCAATGGTCCCTGCTCTCAGAAGTACCATAAACAGAGTTTTCGGTGTCTTTCAAAGATGTGTTCCTCTTCCCGGTAGCGATCAGTGTCCTTCAGGGTGCAGCACTGATCAGTTTCTTCAACGTACGGATGACAGTCCTTCGCAATATCAAGTAGAGCTCGTTTCTTAGGCGCATATGGAAACTCAAATGAACATCGATACCGGATGAAAACATGAGCCGAATCAAAGTCCACCAGAAGCGGCAGCCAGAAACTGAACTCCGCCATCGGTAGACATGGCCAGCTCGGCGCCATGATTGCTCGGAGTGCGCTCCATGTTTCCGGTACTACTGAGAAACAATTGGACGTCGGGACAAAGTTGCAGAAGGTCCTCGCCATTACGTTATTATTAGTATTATTACCTTTTGCGTCTAAATGAGTCACACGACCAGGATGTGCCACTGATGAACCGAGGTGTCCTACTTTTGACGTAGGCGTGAAATCGGTTTTTCCGTCAACGGCCGAGTTTACAATGCCGCGGTGCATAGGGGGCAGAAACCTGACCGCATCACGCTGAAGACGCGAATTTTTCTTTTAGTGTTTAACCATATATGTCTTCGGGGCACAGCTGCAATTCCTATCTCCTCAATGAAAAATCCACTCACACTCTTTTATTTATATCACCTAACACATCCAGTGCGTAGCTATCCACCTCAACTCCCAAAATCATCTGCGAACGAAACTGTGGCAACTATAACCACTGTATGGCAAGCACGTGGTTTTTTACAGCTGACGATGACGAAAAGGCCACAGGTTGGTTGCAGTGTCGAAAACGGTGAAGTCTTTGGAAGACGTGAGACACTGCTCCCCACTGACGAGAACATGACACGCGTTGAGCTATATGCCCGTCTAGGAAGTTGGCACCGTGTCTCCTATCTAGCGACATCGGTAACCAAACCTGTTTTGTGGTCCCGCTCATCGCATTGATCACACCGAGACTGTCTGGTATGTGCCCGTCGCCGCAAACCGCTGACCAATCAGCACGCTAATTCTCAAGCACGTCGATGGCATGTGGCGGCGAACAGCTGACGTGGTCCAGATGGCGGTTGTCGGCCTGTTTGGAGGAAACAGTGCTGCCGTGGCGAATAGAAGCGTAAAAAAAATAGACAGCGGTAGCAAGCCCGCAAGCAAGATATTTTTCTAAGGACTAGGTTACATGGGTGTTAATAATCATATAGGCCTTTTGAACAGATCTCTATGAAACATAAGTTCAGCTAACAAAGATGGGAGTGGCAAATAGGCGGTATGAAGTATGAATTATCTCGCTAACACTGAAAGAACGAAGCCATCTGGTTTCGAGTTTACCGAAACGTATCGAAATCCCCTTAGATTTTACCACAGTGATCCACAAGGAATTTTGACGTGTTCGGCATTCGCGTTGCTATCCAAAATCGGTATCTCATTTCTTGACGGCTCAAGAGATAGGATAACCTACGGAACCTAGGGCATACATAAGGTTGATGGAAACGCGGGGAATGTGCATATCAGATGAGTCCCAAGGGGGGTGAAACTGGTCGGGGACTGTCGAAGAACTTTCAGCAATCTTATGAGTAGTGTATTACGTCTACATCGTTCGTGCGACTGGCCACAAAAGAACCCTAGTCTAACCATGAACAAATACAGAACGGATAATAAAAAATGGCGTTCAGCAGAACCCAGAGTCCAGATAAATAAACCTGAGTACGTGAATATAATTTTTAGCACCAATTTCAGGTTGTCTGTCTGTTTAAAAATCACAAAAAGGGGGCGATGGAAATATTAGCTCGCATTCTGACGCCCCGGAGTGGCCGCTGATTTCAACTCCGGACGTATGAAGTGAATTCACAGAAAACGGTACGAGAACTTGCTTATGTCCAATACGTACATGAATAGTATTCTGCGATTGTGCAACAGAATGGTTTATAATTAAACTTTCTGCGGTTACTGCATACTTAAACTGCCCCTCTTAGAAAAGCTTTACATGGTCTTCATTGAATCCGTTTGCTCCCTCTCCATTGACTCCGAGTTTCGTTTTCGTGATGTGAGTCAACCCGTCCGAGTAGGCAGTACAGCGTAGTGTTGTGATGTCTTAGCTGCTGTTGTATGTCCACTTGTTGCTACTGCCTCAAGTGAGTGAATACTGTTGTGTCACGACGATGTACAAATGTGTCTGTCGGTGTTTGTGGATTAATGTAATGCGACGTTGTGCACAAACCTTGCGACAGTCTAGACAGGAACAGAACGCGCTACAGAGTTGGCAAGCTTGTTTTCGCATAAAGCACCAGAGGACTAATACCAGTTGGCAGGAAAAAAGGTGAAATATTGTTCGACACAGGTGGACAGGTACATGTCGATGTTACATCTGGGGGTAGGAGGTAGCTCATCAATGCAAAAGATTGTACATTCTAGCCATCGCAATGTGGCGAATGGCAAATAGAAGGATAAACGTTTTGAACACGAGGCTGAAATGACTGTCTTGTTTAGTTCCTTGTCGATGGGTAGATTTACCCTAATTTTTGAAAATATACTCTAAGACTGCGGGCTTAGTGTGAGGAATTAAACTCTACCGGTCAGCTTCAGTTCAGTTAATCAACTATGAACCATGTACCAAGGGTAATTTGGTTCCAGTTCCGATCACCGGAAAATGGGGGAACGTGGGGGATATGGCGAAGCAGTAGAGGCGATTGTATGATGAGTTAGCTTTGATGCACGAGTGCGTGATTGAGCCATGTCTGCCAGTGTCACTAACCATTGTGATGAGTTGAATCCCACGGTCCTCACCCAGGGAGGCGACGGTTGTCGACCTGACTAGTTAGCACTCCATTGTCGGGTCATTGACTATCTAGCCTTCGGTCGCTTCCACCTAGCACAGGACTGGGGGAGATAGGCCCTTCCAGAATGCGGAACACATGTCCTGACCAGCGAAGCGTGAGTAATTCATCTATCGCGGGCAAGTTTCTTCTTCCTAAAACAATCTGACGCACCTCAGCGTTGCTAACCCGGTGTTTCCACCAAACCCGGCCAATGCTTCGGAGACACCAAACAGTCTAACAGAGCTTTGTCACACCCTGTTTCCGATCGGTAAAGCAGTATGGATCGCACCGTCGCAGTGTATACCCTACCCTTGACAAACTGACGCCATAAAGGCATAATAGGAATCCGAGGTTCTGTTGTGCTCTGCAGGTGGTTTGAGAACTGTCAGTCCTTGACTTCCCGTCACGTCAACTGTGGTATATAAAAGGGCATTGCAGCTTTCTATGGAGACAAAGAAGAATCATTAAAACTGTATTCCTAGGGTTATCACAAAATACCCCACAAGGTTAAGCTAGAATCTTCGTGAGGGAGCGAGAAGCACCGAGAGATATAATCGATCGACCCTGATTGATCAAACATGGTATGTCTTCGTTCACTCCTCAATCGGCCACAAAAGCTGCTCTGGCCTTCTCGATTCGAGAAGTAAGTTTATCTCCGGCTAGTCTACCGGGACTTATACAACTGCCAAGACAAACAAATTTATCTACTGCATCGATTGGCTGGTCTGAAGTCCACTGTGCGTTTTCATTAGCTTTCCAGTCAGATAAGTTGAGCAACTGAAACTGGTTGAAGTTGGTGAACAGATTCGCTCTGCCTCAGCATGCGTAATTCTGAGAGGAAGTAAATCGATAACCGAGACCGCACAATTGTGTGGTCGGAGTCAAGCTGCAGAGCTCGGAATGAACGGCAACCCGTCTTTCTGAGCGCCAGAACTGCAGTCTGTCAGGGTGTATGCCGATACGACAAATGGGCACAGTTTACCCTACTGACCTGACCTTAATGGAACCAGACACTCGTACAGAGCAAAGTCGACTGTACACTGGAATCCAATCCAGTACGACTGAATGTAACTGTCAGAGCCACTGATACAATAGACTGAATATATTGATCATTGAGACGTGATCTGACACGATTACCCAGGGAGTAAATCATAGAAGTTTCAATCCTGATGATACTGTACATGAAAGATGAGTCTAAAACTGTATCGGGCTGCTGATAGGTTTTAGTCATATATCGCCGGAGGTCATGACAAACTGTAAGGCAATCGTGGGGTGTGGTTTTTAGGGCCGACCTTTTCAAACCCGTTCTCCCTAGGGGAAGGCAGAATCACTGCTTCTATGAATATGGAAATGCTGTTTGCCTTGAGGGAACACTCACAGTCTCCAAAGTTCCATCGCCGATTTAGCCTACGGATTGTCTCGTATTACTGTTATCCGTAGTACAAGAGCTCGGTGCTCCTCTTTAATCGTCCTGGAATGGTTGAATCTTGTGGAAAAGAGTTCCAACTGCGGGTTCATTGCAGCGTTCAAGTCCGATCACCACGACAGGGAGGCAGTTCATGATCGGTGGGGTACTAAAGATTTCCTATTTAGAAAATATATCTATGTAAAGACATGCAGCCGATTGAGACAGCTGCAAGGAATTTTTCCAGCTTAGAAACGCCACGAAGTACATTTTGTCCAGATACCCTGAGACGAAGCCGTAGAGCCACCGATGTTTTCACCAATCTCGGTGACAAACTTCTACTTAGCAGATCCGTTCTCAAATCAATCCTACGATTTTCAGGAAGGTTACTCTGCTCAAATGACTTAACAACAAAAAAAGTGGCGCGACGAAAATACAGAGACTCCTCATGGTACCTTATGACCGGAGAGGTTTTCATGGCAATCTCCAGCCGTTCCGTCTTAGAACGTTTATAAACGACTTCGTACTATTGAGTGTGTGAACGGAGGTTTGGCTGACGCTTCCTTCCTGTTTCATGGCAGCTACTGATTGAACTTTGAAACCATAAACGTTTGTGCCCCGGTACATCCGTAGGGCTGATATACTCTTTTATGGGATCTCCACCAAGATTTCAAGTTGGCCAGTCCGACACCTTCACGGGATGGAGCGGAATCCAGCTGTGGATGATCTGAGAGGCGTGAAACACTGCGTTGTACTTAATTACTCTTGTGTTATAGGGTTGGTCGGCTCCATAAGTGTCTCGGATTATAGTGGGATATCATGTTCAAATAGATTACCCTCACTTTAACTGGTAACTAAGACTAAACTAAACTAAACTGAGTGATTCAAAGCACACATTTGAAAACCCAACGACTCTACACAAACTAAACTAAACTAGAGTGATTCAAAGTACACATTTGAAAACCCAACGACTCTACACACCTGCCCGTTTCGTAAGCTTGTGCTGAATCTGATTTATTCTGTAGATAAACCATGCCTGTAATATCTCCATTTATCCGATCCGTCGATATGGGAGTTCTTTTAGTCAATAATTGAAATAAAGCCCCATCATTGAATGAAAACTTTCGGAAGTTAACTCCAAAACAAGTGGCTGTTCGAACCAACTAGACTCTTCGTCTTATCATAGTCGAAAATCCTCACCCTCTGCACGTTCTTTTAATGCATTCATTGGGCCACGCTCTCTCAAATTTGACACACTTGCACTCAAATGAAAGACTCTGTCGGTTCGGAAAACGAGCCAGTTGGTGCATTGGGACAAGTTGATCTAGTTGAGAGGTACTGGATCATCATCATCATCGACAGCATGACATCGGTGCTCAACACCGATGCTTCACTGCTGTACAACCATGACGTATTTGAAAGCCTTATTGTAAAGAAAAGAGTAAATGTGGACAGGGGAGGGACTTAATGCTAGCTTACCACAATCATTCCGAGGTGTCTACACCTTCAGACACTCACTCAGGCAGTCTGGATAGAAACTGATAACAAGTACGCCTCTGACATCGGCTGGCAGCCATATATTGTAGTGTCTCCAACCAGGCACAGTGAGGGTCACGCGGTCCCCATCCTGCGAGGCGACTAGCACCGACAGCACCCAAGTGTTTCGTGATCTTCTTCATACTCCTCTGCCAAGTCAAGGGTTGGCCACCTCTCTGCTTACGCCACTCTGAATTGGGCATGGAAAACAGTACTCTCTTCGGCAAACGATGGTTCGGCATGCGTAAAACATGTCCCAACCAACGCAGCTTCTGGTGCTGGACACATTCTTCAATGGAAGTATCCGTTACACAACCGAAAACGCGCTTTCTAACTGCCTCGTTACGGATTCGCTGACACCAACCCACACGAGCTATGGTTCTGAGACAACGATGGTCGAACACCCGAAGGCGTCTCAGTTGCGCTGCTCGAATAGGCCAAGTCTCACAGCCATACAACAAAACAGCTCGTACTGTAGCTTGATACACACGTCCCTTGAGCTTCAGGGATAGTTCACTCTTGCTATAGTATAATGCCACAAGGTGATGTCAGGTACAGTGATGTTGAGATTGACCAGATAGTAGAACAAAATCAACTGGTAGGCGAAACACCCGATTTTTTTCTATCATTGTCGAGCATGTTATGGGTTAGGTAGGCTAACAAACTACGCAAGCGAAATCACGACTACATGCTAGACCAGTGTGTAATCACACGCACTGCTTGTAGTTTGTTCGTCAAGCCACAGTCCCCGAACGAGTGGATAGAAATGGTTCATATTATTATTAGGAAGATCACCTCCAAACGAACAAACTCATTTTGCTAACCATTGGCAAATTGAAACCTTGTTTCCACATTTCAGCCGTCCATGGATATCCCATTGGACTGTTTGGTCTTTTTATATTCTGGTTCATTTGAATCCATATCACGGAACGGTTCAGTTACTTCCAGTACAACTTACTCAAGGTCGTTTGTCTTCTCGACTGATACAGCTAGCGAATCAACAACCTAGATATCGTCCTTCAACCGAACAACGAGTTCACAAGCTATTTACATGGACCTTGTTATTCCCGCCACTCTCTTCTAGCCATGTGGCTAGTCAACGCGGCTGAGTGAGAGTCAGCTTTTTTTGGGCGGGAAAACCAGAATCCATGGCCGATGTTGCGGCATATTTTGTTTCTCGGAAGGGGGCACAGCGCAAGGACTTTTAATGTCAACTCAATGTAGTGAACTGACTGAATGACGTATAATGACAATCTATCAAAGAGTGTGTTCAGTATCAGAAGATGCGCTGGATTGATGACAACCTATCAAAGAATGTGTTCAGTATCAGAAGATGCGCTGGATGGACCATACGCTGCATATGCCGAATCATCGTCTGGTATTTTCCACGCCCATTTCCGAGTGGCGGAAGCCGAAACGTGGTCAGTCTTCGACCTGACAAAGGGGTATGAAAGAGGCCACAAAAAGTCTGGGCGCTGTCGATGCGATTCGCCTTCCGGGATGAAGACACGGTGATGACCACTGCACCTGGTTAGAGACACTGCAAGATATGGCCGCTAATCGATGCCAGTGGCTTTCTAGCTTGAACGAGTGTTTGAAGGTGTGGGCACCTCGGAATGATTGAGGTAGGCTAGCACCAAGTCCCTTCCCCACCCACCCTTATCCTTTTGTTCACGATAACGTTTTTAAGTAAATTTTGGTTGTATGGTAGTGGAGCATCGGTGTTCAACACTAGTGATGAGTGACGATGATGGTGAAGATCATCGTTGACAACACAAAAATGGACTGAAAAAAATGACAACCACTAGCATCGTACGTATTGTAGGTAGAACAACACCATAATAGCAACTAAATGTCCGTTGTACGGGAGGATTATCAACTATCTTAAACTTTAGGAGATGTCCAGTTCCAGTTAGATCAAGAGATTTCGACGTGTGTAGGGCAAATGATCCAGCCTGTATTCACAGCAACGGTGAACAAGAAAGACACAGAAACAAGAGAGAAATAACTCACTCTTCCGCTTCGACCGAGCCTTGCGGAGCAACGTAGGCGGCAGGTATATAGCCCTTGTTTGAAGTTTTCAGATGTTCCACAAACCACCAATCTGGGTCCCTGAGGCAAAAGATGTAAAAATGGTGTGAGGACAAATTCGTAGACCAACAGCACCTCACAGCCTGGCCTTTTCAGTCAATCTTAAATGGTAAAAAAAAGTCGGTAAAAGATCTTGAAGAAATCACACGAATAAAGTCTTGATATTATATCCCCTAACCACTTACATCTATAAAGTAGCAGATTCGTTCCACTGTAACGCCCTTTCGGTGCCTAAATACCATGCCGTCCGAAGGTTGCATTGGGGGTGGGATACCGCCCAAGCCTAGACAGGGGAAGTCGAGAGGTAGAGGTCGGATTTGAACCACGGACCTTCCGGTCAGTAAATTCGCGCTCTAACCACTTGGGCCATCTCACCCAGTAGCAAATTCAACGAGGTAGCAGGTAGGATGACCGCTTCAGCAAGCCGGAAATTCAAGTGAGGGTGTACAGTGACTATTTTTATTTTGGAACCTTCAAAATAATAAAATTGTTCAGGTTTGGTATCGTTCCAGTGCACAGCTGCCGTGCGTCCTGAAAGAAACGAGAAGGTTGAAATACCGCCAGGTCGAACAAGCACAGACGGGTACAATCAAGAAGTCAGGATTGGAGTCGAGTCAACGGGCTTCCAGGCAGCATCAGTTTACAGCACTTAAACAACCCAGCGAAAGCATCGGAACTGAACAACAGGAGGAGGAGCTGCCACCTTAATTGTTGTACTTCCCCCTTCCACCGAAAATTAGAGTTATATTATGTACAGGAAAATCATGAGGGGTGGATGAAGCAAGCTGACGGGATGCAAAGTAATGAATGCGTGAAATTAATCGCTGCTTATGGGTAGTGGACCGTGAGTGAGAGCGCTGAAGTGTATACTTTGTGAAAATCACAGCGGACAGAAAGATGTAATTTGGAATAAGACTGTGATTCGAAAGTTATGGTATCGACGGTGGTACCTGGGGGTTTGCGGGATGATTCGAATGAAATTTTGTGGATGACAAAGACAAAACTTGCTGCCTAAACTATCGTTTGACGTACTTTGCGGCAGAGTCCAGGGGTTAGTAACACGTCAGTATGTCTACAATAAGTTAGCCACCTCAAAGGGTTTTGATCAGAGTAGCTGGGTTCTACACCAAGTGGTGATAGAGGGGTCGCCTACATCCGAGGGGGTGACCCCACCCATACTACAGAAATCTTGTGGCGTTGGTCGCCTCAAAGTACCCGTGCTTTATGCACGGGTACTTTGAGTATTGAAGAGTTGTACATTGGAGAGAGTCTATCAACGGTATTTCGAATTGGACCTACCTGCTTGTATTTCATCACAGTGAGGTCACTAACCTTATGATCTCAGAAATTACAGGTGTTTGACAAAACTTAATCGTAGCAAGTTTCTGGGCTAAGTCTTTTCACCCAAACTGTGCTCGGTAAAATTAACTCGAAAAAAGGACTTACTTGTCATTGAGCACAGCAACAACGTCGCCTTTCTGTAACGGTATCTCTTCCTCTGTTCGAGCAGAATAGACGTATAATGAGACGTGTAGATTTCTCGCCCTTTTTATGCTTGAAAACGGGGTAGGATAGGCGGTGTTCACAGACCTCTGATCAACAGACTCTAATTCTGGCCTTGGAAATGCACGTGTCGATCGATCATGATACTTTTGTTGACAGTTGATTGGCTGCTGTTGTTCTTGGTGTGCACCATGTACAGGGGCAACCACGTGCGCAGAAGAGGAACAAGCTGATGTTTTGAGGAGTTGACAATGAGGGGGAAATTGGTCACTAAATCTGTGAGTACGGAGGGAAAACGGGCTTCCGTTGAGGTCCACTGGCAAAACTGGCGGTACCCTGAACACATTTTGTTCTTCGGACCTGGGTAAAGAATTGGATTTGGCTTTTTTCGGTGATCGAATCGGCGCCGATGGTGATGTAGGAGGACGCGGTTCCGGATTAAAGTGGTTGTTTGTGTACTGCTTGGTTTTGCGAAAACAATTTCCCATAACTGTCATTACGGAATAAATCCTTGCTGTTACTGCTGCTGCTCAGAGTATGGAAACGTGAAAACTAAGCACCGTAACCGGAGCCCCGTAAGCGAGGCGTCGATAATGAACGAACACAAAACCTAAAAATAAGAAGAAATAATAATGACAGATATTCCAAGCGAAAATATGCAACCTGACCCACACGGATGAATAGTAGCTGATAAATCGGTTTTTCGGAAAGGCTTCCTCGAAACATCCGCAGATCGCATTTTTCATAGACGCCTTACCTCTTTCGTTTCTTGAGAGATGTGCTACTCATCGCAAGATAGACAATACAGACAGCAGTTTGGTTTGTTCATCCTTCAAATGTACGGTCTTGTGGCACAAACGCAACTACAGCTATGTTCGGCTAATCCGAATATGAACAGGAACAGGCTGTTAGGGTTTTTGATCATAACAAGAGCAATCGTGCACACTGTTAAACGAGTACATATTACTCATTCTCAGCTGATCGCGTCATTCGATGGTGGTGATTGAATCATCTGAACAGGATGGCCCGGACATGCTGCAATGTGGTCCAACCAACGAGGCAAGAGCAAGTGAATGTCGAGGCTCTATCGACTGCGAGGCGAAAAGCATTATTCGATCCGTTCGACTGTTAACAATCTTTTCGATGAATGAGGTGCATAAACCGAGTGGCCAGAAAATGCAGCCTACCGAGCATGGGCTCAAACGGATTATTAAGCTCACTGAATGTCAAGGTGTGAATTGGAAACAATTCCACTATCAGATAGCGTTTATCCCCCGCAGAATGCACCGAGCAAACATCAATGATGAAAAGTCAGGGTGTTGGCTCACTGAATGTCAAGGTGTGAATTGGACACAATCCCACTATCAGATAGCGTTTGTCCCCCGCAGAATGCACCGAACAAACATCAATGATGAAAAGTCAGGGTGTTTTATTTGGTATAATGGAAAATTTTGGGCAGTTTCCTGATGTCAAATTTAGTAACAAATGTGTGCTGGTAAAAGAAGACCTTACAGCGCCAAGTCGCTCTGAAAGTAAGCTTTTTCGGATGTAAGGAAAACCTATCACCTCTAGTCGTGTCATCGCCGTCAGTCTGGTTGTTGTCCCTTTGTCGGTGCAATGAAAGTGAAAGCAGATTCGAGAAGAGAGATTCCTATTTATAGTGACTCAATATTTGGAACGCAGGGCTTCTGGTCTAAAAGTGGCACATCGTCTGACCATGTCCAGGTGACCTTCCCTGTTTGGCTGATGAAGTTGAACAAAGTGACGGCTAAATTATGACAATGGCGTTCATGTTGTCAACTTCTGTCTGACTGAAGGTTGTAGAAGCAGGCATCGCAGGCGCTTGAGGTAGGCTGGCCCTAGGTTCCCCTCCCTGTCTCATATCTTCTTCCCATTATGAGACTTTATTCAAATAGACTGACATGGTTGTGTGGCAGTGAACAACTGATGCTCTCCTTGGTGCCACCGTCAGTGTTGGTGTGGAAGATGATGGCGTAAGCAGAGGTGGTCAGGCTTTGATTTGGGGGAGGCATATTAAAGCGATTACGGAAAATCTGGTGTTGCCGATACGATTCGAATTACAGAATGGAGACGGCGAGAACCCCTGTGCGCGATTGGAGACCCTGAAAGATATGGTTGTTGACCAACCTCAGTGGCGTTCTTGTTGCCAGTCTCTATCCTGAGTGTTGAAATGGGTGTATGAAGGTGAAGACACCTCTGAATTATTTTGGTTGGCTAACACTAAGTCCTCTCCCTGCTCACTTTTATACTTTTCTTCACGATAAAGCTTTCGAATAAACTATGGATGTACTGCATCATCATCATCATCTCCAGCATGAAATCAGTGTTCAACACCGATGCTTCACTGCAGAGAAGCATTTGTGCTGAACACTGATGTTGTGCTGTGAATGACCATGATAATGGTGCTGATGGACTTGCCGGTCATTAACTTCGCGCCTTAACCACTGAGCTATTTCAAGCCTCAGGATATTCATAAACTCCGAAAGCATTCCTCGTTGGCCGAGTATATGTAGGGATCACTTACCCATGGGGCCGAAGACCCCGTTGAAGCCAAGGAAAACAGCTATAGTTGGTCAGCGGTCTGTGTGGCGTTGCTCCAACATATAAGGTAACGTGAAGATGTGGTCAACGCACCCCCTACCTGGTGCTCTTCTTCTTGTGCCTTGCGCTATGAGGTCGGAAGTCGCAGTGGTACTGAAGCTAGCAACTGTATTTCATCTTCCTTTAGGCTGTTCTACTGTTCATTCGCAGGCTTAACATCAAGTGAACAAAAGCTTTTCATTTAGCAGGGGATCGGCTCTGAGCCATAAACTAAGGAAACCCTTGGTTAATGGTTTATAGCTGGTAAAGTGAACTGGACTGAATTAGGGAAACAACTATGCAATGCTTTACAGGAGGCCTCCTCTGAGGACTTTGGCCGTAGCTTGGATGAGTTGACCCGAGTTATATGTTACGCCGGAAATCCTGTTGAGGGTTTTCCGAGCCCACGCACGTAAAACACTGGATCTCAGGAAAGTCACTTTTACTCCATGATGCAAAACCCTATCTGTTCGGGCCTGGAGCGCAATCAGGCAGTCGATCGATTTGACGTCGGCTCAGCCGTAGTGTATGTAGGCAAGCGTGGTGGAACCAGAAGGTTCAAGAAGTGAAAGTACATGTGGGAATACATGGAAGCTGTTTCGGGCAGTCCACAAAACAGAATCTAAGAGGCATTCTATTAATGAGGTCATCAGAGATGATTGTGGGAAACTAATATATAATATAGATCAGCTTTTAAACCACAGGGTGGAACATCTTCAACAACATTCGAGCTAACCCTCTACTCTTGTACTTCGGTCTTTGAGTCGACCCTCTCATTTTGAGTCGTGATCCGTGAGTTCGCACTCAACTCAGTTACTGACATGTCTTGATGTCCCAAGATGACCCGTAGTTAGAGCGCGAATTCACTGACCGGGAGGTCCGTGGTTCGAATCCGACCTTCGCCACTCGACTTCCCCTGTCTAGGCTTGGGCAACCTGGCAGTATCCCAGCCCTCGTGCTTCCTTCGGGTGGCTTGGCAGCTAGGCACCGGAAGGATGCTACAGCTGAATGCTTGATGTCTTAAAATGCCATCCGACTCTTAGGCCGGAAGGAGTTACCTCGATATTATTCAAAGATGCACCTGGACCGCTTCGTCCTATCTTGACTAGATTGTTTTCACTTGTTTTTGAACAATAACGTGCGCCATGGTATCGGGACCAATTAATGGCCGTACACGCATTAAAAAGGGCACTCTAAGGCTTCCAAAGATAGGAGCATAACCCCACGCATGTAACAACACGACAAGTGCCTTTCCTGACATTGCAATGGCTGTGTTCGGCAGGTGGAACAGAAGTCCGAGGGTATCAAGCAGGATTTCGAGCTGATACGGGCTTCATTCGCCAAATCGTTACCGTAGGGTAAATACTTGAGCAGTGCTACAACCGGTCAAGGACCGAGATTCCGTTCGACTTCAAAGGAGAATTCGGCTCTGTAAATAAATCGACCCATTGGTCAGAGGGAAATGTCATTAGTTTGTAAGCATTATTTATTTCTACACGTCCAGTCGCTCGATGAATTATCCAAAAGCCTTGACACAGCTCGTGAAGTTCGTCAGCCTTGTCTTTTCTTTTGTTATTCAATTTTGGTGTCGTGGCTATCACGGAACGCTTGGACGAAGAGACCGCGGACCTATGTATCGAAATCTCGTCTGCAGAAAGAGCGATGGATAAGAATTGTGTGAATTATGTGCTTTGTTCCTTGGCGATTATTTGTAGGCACAAATTCAGAATGGCAGAGGTGATCCCGTGTTACAGCATGCCCTTTGCAAGACTGCAAGGTCTTCCTTCAGAATCTGTCATTCTCTTGTCCCTCCGAAAATTCGGAATGAAGCATTTGAGTTTGTTGCGCAGCCCACATATCTTGGTACTTGGACATGTGACTGTGCTGTAACATATGAAGGCAATATGAGCACAATGAAGACGCGAGCAACGTTCGTCAACTTGCGTCATTTTTGGTGCTGAAAACGGGGTTCGCTGAAGCATGGCAAATGCGAGATTTTCTGTATTTACGAAATATGGCCCCTGAGATCCGAGAAATGCAAACGCCTCAAAATGTTTGATCACTGGTCTGCGTAGCATAGCAAGAGTTAGCTGGCTACGTCGTGTAAGCTACAGAAAGGTGCGTAGCGGGTCATTATCACCATCAAGTAACCAGTAGTAAATATTGGTGATTAGCAGAAAAACTGTGAGAAAGGATTTCCTGATAAAAAATCGAAGGAAAGGGCACCGAGGTATTACAAGCAACCTTATTTCCCCAAATAAGGGGCGAGATGGCCCAAGTGGTTAGAGCGCGAATTCACTGACCGGAAGGTCCGTGGTTCGAATCTGACCTCCGCCTCTCGACTTCCTCTGTCTAGGCTTGGGCAACCTGGCAGTATCCCAGCCCTCGTGCTTCCTTCGGGTGGCATGGCTGCTAGGCACCGGAAGGGCGCTACAGCTGAACGTTTTTTCTTCTTATTTCCCCATGAATGATCAAGAACAAGATATCTATACATTGAAACAACATCATGTCAAAGCGATACTCCATGGTTCGGACTCAACCGGTGTTCTCTGTGGACTTCACTCACCCAACTCTACACCGACGGATGAACTTAAGCTAAGCAGTGTAACCAGAAGTAGCCACACACTGGCTAGTGGGACCAGTTGGGCACCACGTGCTGTAGCGTTTTTAACCAAGTGCAAACAGAATTATGCGGACTCCAACCAGGAAGGTGCGAAAACCTTATGGCACTCAGTTAAACGGTAGTCACCTCCATTTCCCGCCTCTGCTAGGGCCATTCGCTAACTAGAAAATGGGGTTGAGCACGCGGAGTATTTGTCCCAACCACCACTTGATGCAATTTACTTACTGCTCTAGTGATTCTGATTCACCAAGAAGTCACTTACGCTCCATTTTATTGATAACCGGCTACAGCCATCTAACGCCTGTTATACCGCGAAGGCACCGACGATCATACGTTTGAATCGATCTAACGTTCCAAAACCAGGGACGGAATAAGTTTCACAACCATAGAACAAGATCGATTTTACAACCGCCTTTTGCACAAGGCACTTTATCTTCCGAGAAATTAAGTTCTGACGCCATAAATAATTGAGGTTCATAAACATTGCTCGCGCCCCGTAAGACGTGATTTGACGCCATCTGTGATGGCGCAGTCACGGCTTATGTAACTACCCAGATAGGTAAACCGGTCAACAAACTTAAGTTCCTCCCCCTGGAGTTTCGGAGGGACACATGGTGACGGAACCCAACCTAAAGCTGCCACCTTGACG
>NW_008751849.1:281955-285004 GCF_000715545.1 Opisthorchis viverrini
TCATGCTGTCGATGATGATGATGATTATCTACATGTAGGAACAACACCCGGAATAGAAGGAATGGTGATTCCTCGAAGCTAGTTGATAAAAACGATAACAATTATGAAGAACCGTTCATCTGTAACACCCTTTCGGTGCCTAGCTGAAATGCCACCCGAAAGAAGCACTAGGGCTGGGATACTGCCAGGTTGCCCAAGCCTACACAGGGAAAGTCGAGGCAGAGCTCGGGCCTTCCGGTCAGTAAATTCGCGCTCTAACAACTGAGCCATCTCGCCTCTGAATCCAGTTGGAAAGGATGCTGATGGAGTCCAGGGTCTGTCATGAACGATAAAAGGTCTTCCTTCTCAAACATGACTTAATACCAGATGATTTCGGGAGCATTAAAACACATTATGATGAGGATGTGTCGATCGGTATGGGGCTGATCGGAGGAATACCAAAAGCTGTGCGTCTTCGTCGGACCTGGACAGAGGAGATTATATACACCTTACAGAATGGCTTCAGGACGATAGCAGTTACCCGATTGGATGGAACAATAAGTTGGCCTTCCACCACCAGTCCCAGTTTCCGCCTGGAGAAGGTCTCATGGTAGTTGACACCCCTATCCATCCTCATAAGGTACAACGCTTCTAGTTCCTGTATCCCTTCATCGCGATTATTATCCCCGATCACAGGTCACTAGGAAATGAGTGAGCAACCTCCTCGGACGGCACTAGAGTTGAATTACTTCATCAAGGCTGTATGCCTGAGGGACATAACCGCTTAGTACTCTGTCTAAAAGGATACTGTTCCCAAGCAATCAAGCTTTAGTGAAATAGATGGTGGTATACTCGATATCACAGCTCTTGCTACCTCACTATTCAGGTCGTAGTTTTGTGGCAAAAAACCCTAACCGGTATATATGATGGAACCTTGCATTTCACACGGACTTGTATACACCACAGTGGACACCAGCCTTCGGATAATTTAGCGCCAAGACACCAGTTCTCCGGTAGTTTCTATCATTTCCACAAGAATAGCTGGTCCCTCTAGGTTTGTCCGGCCTCCTGTTTGAAGGCATTCTACGCTGCAAACGGACCTTAACTTTTCTACAGATGCTGAAAGGCGTATTTTGATTAGTTTCTAGGGCTTCAAGGCAAAGCCAAAATACCGTCCAGTTTCTTACATGCAGAAGCTCCAAGAATCTCCGCGTTCTGCAGCATTGTAGTAACCCAGGGACGAAAACTGCATACGTATGTGTGCAAGTATTATACTCGGTGGTTATAACCACCGAGTCACTGGTCGGAAGGTCCGTGGTTCGGACCCGATCTCCGCCTCTTGACTTCCTCTGTCTAGGCTTAGGCAACCTAGCAGTATCCCAGCCCCCGTACTCTCTTCTAGTAGCATGGCAGTTAGGCTCCGAAATGTTGCTACAACTGATAAAGCATTGTACTGAGGAATAAGTTGGCAGTCAAACAGAGGGCTCCCAACCTCACCATTGGGTCAACATCATATGCAGTCTGAAGCAGATTATCGACCGTTGACCACCAAACAATGATAGGACGAAAGTCAAGAGGTAACAAGTACATATTAATAGGAGGAAGACTGTTGTACCAAAAGAACTCTGGAACGGGAATAGGAATACACATAGTAGTGCCCAAAGAAACCGAAATATCAATTTTAATTTTTTTCGAGGAGAAGCATCTATGCCAGGCTAAAGGTAGCACTAGAACCATCTCCGTGGGCTGCCTAAGGAAAGACACCGGTAACTGTCAAACAAACAATTGAACTGGGTGAAGTCGCTGTCCCAGACTGCTTCCCCGCGTAGCTTGTTGCGGCTTTCACTACTGTTGGAGAAGCTATGTTACAAGAGCAAATATCCCCTAGTCCCGACCTAAAGATACCACGTTCTCGTGGTAGTCGAGCTTCTATGCTGCAGTATCCCTGAGGACTATACTGGCTAGAACTAAGCTCTTGAAAGATCTACGGGGAGCAGCATGACGGGTAGCAGCGAGTACTGCGAAAGACCATGTTATGATGTGGTATGGAGTTCAAGTCCTACTGTAAGGTGTTTTCCCCAAGCGGCCAGAATGTCCATATTTATGAAAGCATGGATGCTGTCTTTTCCCAAGGAAGGACGGGCTAGAAAAATCAGCCCTAAAAACTGCACCCTCCGGTTGCCAAACGGTTGACCGTGACCGCCGGTGCATCATTCAATACAGCCTTTCGAGTATGTGCTCGAACGGCACCTGCTGTGAGCAGCCCATTAGGAGCGAGCTAGTAGTGCTTTATTCCCTTTATCCTCAGGAGAGACAGGCCCCCTGCAGCCAAGTGGGTAAGAATATTGACTCCGGGAAGTGTCCCCGAACAGAACCCTACATCCTCCCATTGCACTGTGAGTCAGACTTTTGAGTAAAAGGCTCAATTTGGAGTACCTCAACCAAATCCTCTTCTGCGGCTTGGGAAAACGAGGAGTATTATTCGCTCTTGTAGCATTTCGTTCACCACACTCTTCCCCACCAATAAAATAATGCAGTGTGACCAACCCAGCTTCTGGCCCCTAGCCAATGTTTCATGTTTAAACCACTGTACAGAAAAATAAACCAATTACTAACTCAAAAGATCTGACCCACATTGCAGTTTTCAATATGCGTTCTCTGTGTCAAATTGGGCAACAGGATTCTGTCGCCGAAACCTTGCTTACACTCCTATCTATATGTTGTATCCCCGAAAAACGCATACAAGACGCCACCTCAGTCGTGTATCTCAAGCTGTTTAGAGTGAGCCCAAAGTCCTGACGCAGTAGCCCGTGGTATCCACGATATGGGAGTCGTTTTTGCTCGCTGCGGTTGCGCGGCTCAATAAAAATCAGTACGAGCTGATGCGGTAAACGGTGGTGTTGTAGCGACCCAGTCCTCCACATACTTGACTGTTCAACTCAGTCGCTCACTGGATCGCGAGGCTTGTCTTTTTTCTCATACGCACAAACACGTCGCATTTAGCTGACTCATCGGACATCGATTGGCTGCACGGCCTAGTCAGCGTAGCAACCACTCATGTGCCGACGCG
>NW_008751849.1:285511-288562 GCF_000715545.1 Opisthorchis viverrini
CGACGTGTTTGTGCGTATGAGAAAAAAGACAAGCCTCGCGATCCAGTGAGCGACTGTGAGTTGAACAGTCAAGTATGTGGGTGACTGGGTGTGTCATGTCAGCATAGGCCCCGACAGATTGCAGTTCTGAGACTGGGAAAAACAGGTTTTATCGAGATCTGTTGCGACTGTTTCGGAAGAACAAATGCAGTCAAGTATGTGGGTGACTGGGTCGCTAGTGTCAGCATAGGCCCCGACAGATTGCAGTTCTGAGACTGGGAAAAACAGGTTTTATCGAGATCTGTTGCGACTGTTTCGGTCAGCAAGAACAAATGTAGCGATCCCGGTGGGTGATGTGAATGCCCAAATAGGACGACTCAGCCCAAAAGAAGCAGAATTAAGTGGTAGATTTGGAGTCGACGCTGAGCGTAAGGATATGTTTTTGTTGTGTGCTGATCATCATATGGTCCTAGCCAGTTATTTGGAGGCCACCGACCGCAAGTTAGGCATGGACTCAACCGGACCGTGTGGTTATCAGTCATCCATATAGAGCCTCAAGTAAAAATCGCCGTTCCTTCTGGGGTACGCAGGTTGACTCTGGTCATGCTATTGTGCGGGCAGGTTATCGATTCGCTTTCCGTCAGCAAGCCAAAGCACAGCAACTCCATTAATCAACTTTGGCACGTCTCAGCAGCTTGAAGGTATTGAACTGATCTAACTAGAAAGCTACTAGAAATTCAGTCATGTGAGTGGAGTTTGAACGGAAGCGAACTAAAGAAGCTACGCTCTCAAACCTCAGAACTGTTTGTACAAGCCATCCGATTCGACTAAGTGAACACAGGATGTAGTAAAGATTATCAGATCTTATTGCCGCCAGAAAGGCTACACCAGCAACTAGCGGCAGTGATGCACACGATCCCTCAGGAGCCTGAAGAATGGAAGTTGAAGCCGGTGGACTGCGAAGGCCCAGAAGATGGAGAGGCTTCTGCTCTCAGGAGCCTGAAGAATGGAAGTTGAAGCCGGTGGACTGCGAAGGCCCAGAAGATGGAGAAGGCTTCTGCTGTCGGAATTCCGCCTGTAGTTATCCCGTCTTATCTTCATGCGCCTTTGTAAGACGACGTAAAATAAGCGACAGAGAGGCTATTTACGACGGGAGTCAATCTAATTCTTCTGTGATTGCCGCACTCAATACAAGCACCCTTTCTGAAAGTGAATACCCCAATTGATTGGGATGGTCCCTTTCTCCAAAATACAGACTAACAAGTTAGACACACCGACTGGGGAATTCATTCTCATCTCTAAACAGAGCAGGCGGAAGTTCAACAAGCATTAGTTCGGTGACGGCTGTGATAAGGCAGTCACTCATGTCTGAACACGTCCGAGTTTCCAAGTTCACTGTCCAGGGATTCGTTACCGGTTGAGAATCTCACAGGGCAACTGCAAGGTGTCATTTGAAGTGATCCTTAAAATCCTGTGACCAGAAATTCAGGGACTTTTTTCAGATAAGCGAGTCGTTGTTATCAGTGATTGTTTCACTCAATGGAGGCTTTGGATCCGGGGTTCCTATCTGCTGGAATAGTTTGCTCTCATTCCCAGTTTCTTGTTTCCTCCATCTCTCCAGCTTTCTGGATCAATCAGGCTCCTAGATAAGCGCAGACGCTCTTTTGGCCTGAAACCTAGCAGCTGATCCGATTGTACTATACTAACAACAAACAGGAATACGTGTCCGAACTTCGAAAAATTTTAGTGTTGCTCGAGACCCAGTGACTAGGTCTAGTTGGTTAAACCATCCTAGATGCGGAGCGGCAGGCACATGGCAGAGTTGCGGATAGTACCTTCCATTAGGATTCATCGTCAGAATACGTCATTTCGGAATGAGACTTCAGTAGGTGCTTCTGGTAGACTTTTCACATCATAATCCGAGAGCTCCTCGATGTCCAAACAAGGTATGTGCATCTTGCCCTCCTCTGAAAAGCGCATGATCCGAATACACATAGGTGTTCCAGAATAAGCGATAGCGATTGCTTGCCGTCACCCATAGCTAGTGGCGATGTGGTCTACCTGTATTGGAGGCCTCTAGTGTGTTCCTCAAAGTCAGTAACGGCAATATAAATATGTAGTTGACCTTTAGACTGAGGTTCAGTCTCCCTGACACAGTTGACCCCTTTAATTTCTTCCTCCTGTTTAGTAGTGGTCCAGTGCCAGGCGGAAGCCTGTGCCAAATCCGCATTTCGGGACGCAACGGCGCTGCAAAAGACACTAAACCTAACTCACCTTTGATTGGTCAGAGGATCCCAACGCCTGTTGGATCGGCACGAAACAGAGCCCCGATTGGTAACGTGTTGGAAGCCCCGATTAGCCGAAAACATGGACTCAACATCCAATCATACGTCAGTATCCGTTGCATGAGATTATCAGTGGCGCGTCCATAGGACATCTGATTAGACATAATGCTGTCGTTATAATCTATTTAAACACGATACGTTGCCCATGGGTTTTTGAATTTTCCAGGTGTTTAATGAACTTTATTTGCCCTTGGTGTTTCTACTGAAAAGATTGGCTTGGAATGAACGGACCGAACTAGGACATTATGCTTTTTGGTGTTGACGAATAGGGACTGAGGGTGTCTATCGAAATTAATCAGCTCCATAACTTAACTCAGCTGCAAAAATGCAGTTTGAAAAAGCACAACTTAAGCTCATTTAATCAGTGATTCGGTGGGGGCGTGTCTAGCCATCAACGCGGCTTTCGATTTCCCCAGTTTTTGGGCCCCGATCTAAACTTATACACCCTTTGTGGTCACTCATGTGCCTGCTGGTTCGAGCGGAACGAAGCATTGTTAGTGGTTGAACTTCCTAGGTTCGATGAAGGATGAAACTGTAGATTCTTCCCGAAAAACTCAGCATATCAGTATGCATTATTCTCCCCAAGCTGCCTCGCGATCTCAGTTTTGATGAAACGATGGGACTCTATGGCAGAAATTAGGTGAGAAACCGCCGTTCAGTATACTCCTTTAATGCCTCCAGTCAGCGCCACCAAACATCTAAAGCTCATTTCTCGGATTCACGGATT
>NW_008751849.1:290115-296813 GCF_000715545.1 Opisthorchis viverrini
TCTGGGAGGTCGTTGATGTAGATCAGAAACAGGAGTGGTCCCAAGACGGAGCCTTGAGGAACTCCAGTGGAGACCGGCGCTGGAGAGGAGTAGGCCGAACCTATTCTCACTCGGAATGGTCTGTCTGATAGGAACGCCTTGATCCAGCGAAGGATTTTTCCTTGAATCCCACTCGAGTCGAGTTTGTGGAGCAGCTTAAACGCATTATTTTAATATCCAGTCTGCAGACGTTCCAAGGTGCACACATAAGAAACTAATTCCCGAAATAGACTCGAGTTTGTGGAGCAGCTTAAACGCATTATTTTAATATCCAGTCTGCAGACGTCCCAAGGTGCACACATAAGAAACTAACTGATTTCCCGAAATCGAACAAACGCCTATATGGCGTTGAAACCCTCATCCCTGGATGATGACGTCTCACTAGTTTGAAGCATGAAACTTCCGTGGTAACACGGTCACTCCCACAGATAGCAATCACGTCCAAGCAAGCAATTTCCCCCTCTAAAAAATTTGAGGACGGCACCGGCAGAGAATTCAGCGAACGGTTTGCTGCTGGCATGGTTGTAAGCGAGCTTCGCGCGTTACTTTCTGTTCAGTCGGTGCGGTCGATGTTGCCACAGACAGCTTTATTGATTTAAGACATCGCAAAAGTAATAAAAACACTACAGAGTTCACGGTTGCGGTCCTTGTCAATGTGTGGACCATTTTAGTCTGGCCGTTTTTGCCGAATGCTTCTTGGAGAGGTTGAAGATGGCCGGTATGTTTGATTGGAGCACGGACATAATGAGATCAATCGCTAATTTCGCATGCTTCTTGACGCCTTACTCTAAGCTTGATGTCATATGGTCCGACTGGATTGATCGAATGGATTTGTGGGAAAGGCCGATTAATTACGCATACAACCTCACTCACTCGGGAACCGAAGGTGGCTCCGCGGGTACTTGCATCTCACCTAGTTCACTTGAGGCCCTACTGCAACGCTAACACACTCGAACCGCCAGACTAATTTTCAGGCCGACTCCTTCAAAGCCACATCTTCCTTGTCTATCGTTGACCAGTAGCTGAATCGGCTACCGAAAGCTGATGTTTTCGCGTCAAATAACTGCAGGGCATGGCCGACGCCAACTATAATCGTGGAGGAGCATACGGAACCAGCAGCTTGTGCGCAGAGCGCTCCACCAGATGATGCAGCGGATAAACATCACTACTCCCTACCTCTTAAATAGAGCATTATCGCGAAACTGAATATGGCAAAAGGTTAGCAAATAGTGGGTTAAGGTCGAAGGCAAATTCTGAGAACCCTTGAAAACGAACAGGCACCGTCGTCTGTTCCAGTATATTTGACTACCGTTTGGTGTCAAGACAGCGCCAGGTATGCTACGACAAATCACGGATAAGACGCTAAAAGGTCCCCTGGGCGATGCTTTCTCTTTTAGTTGAACTTAACCTCAAGACTCAAAGCCCTTCAGGAACGTTATGGAGCCCTGATTACGGATCCAGTTTTATTCAGGTATAAAGATTTGAGGTTCGCAAATTTTTTACCGTCGGTTTACATTACTGACCAATTACAAAGTGCTCCTTTTTGGATTTGGCTCAAAAGGAAAGAGTTCCAGCACAGGTTGCGAAATCTTTCCCCGCATTCGGCCACTTTGGTTATGGGGCTTAACTTCAAGGCAGAATGCTGTCCAACGTTTGCCACGGACAGTCCGAGGCACTGCCTTGCCCTACTCATCCAGGCAACCCGAATGCGGAAGACTGCGACTTCAAACTGAAGCCTCGGTTCCACGCTGTTCCAAACCATTCTGCATCCCCTGAACTCGCGCAGTGCACACATATCAAGTGGTGGGTCTGAAGATGCGCTGTGAATGGAATACTTCTTTGGCCCCACAACCCAATCATTCACGCCTACACATGGCACTGGTGCACCTCTACTTGACAGAGTGGTTCACACCAATGCTTCGTCTTCGTTTAGCTATGGTACATCTCCATTATACTCTCATTGCCCAAAAGTTAGTTGATGTTTCATTTGCTTCCGCAACTTGCCTCTTCCAGTGGCTGTTTGATGTTTGCTTAATCGAAGTGACTAAGCTGTTTTACTGGCCTGGCTTTCCCCTCGACCGGATAAATTATCTGGTAGCTGGAGTTATTTATTAGTGCACAAACCGCACTTATGACCGCTTGGATGGTTTTCCACCTTGCAGATCTGGTAGCATGCACGAGGGATGAAAACCTCGTTTGGTGGACGGGTGCAGGGTGGGATGCCCTGTTACGTTGCATCATGGTGCGTTCGTAGACTCGCCACCCCTCCAGTAGCACGGGGGCATCGCCCATCGTCGGTGGTTCTGAGCCTGGCCTTTAATTCAGGAAAACTAAAAAAGAGCAGCGTTGCTGTTTGTCTGTAGCTGGATTGGCCTTGTTCCGGTTGTCAGTTGTCCCACAACACCAAGAAATACAAGCGGACGACAGCTGTCCTCCCGTTTGCTCTAAAAGAGAATATTAAAAAACATTCATTCATGGGGTAGCATGAGAGTACCTGTGGGGCTTACGGCTGACGTCGGCGTGCAAGGTGTTGCCACTTTCGTCTTAATGGGGTCACACCATCCCTAGTCCACTTTATCATCCAAATATAGCGCAAATGTTCTTCCCTCTTGTCATCTAGAGCGATCATCTGCACGAAATGCTAGTAACTTATGATTTCCTGATTAGAAGCAGTCACGGCTAGCACTTAATGGCTGTTTTTTGCCATGCACCATTCGTTTTCTGAAGTTGACAGCATTGACTCGGCGACTGGTGATCCTAAATCTTACTTTCCTGTTCGATTGATGTAGTAAACCTCAGTTAAGCTACGATTCTTATCAATTATCTGGGAAGCTTTTGCTTGTCCGCTTCTTACTTGTCCACCGTCACTGCTCACATTAACCCTTCTGTCTGCACAACAAGGATCTAATGTCATGACGCTTTCGTGAGCATAAAATACCGTCCGTTCTCAACTAGTCCAACAGCTAGCTTCCTGCTAGCTACCTCGACGACAAGGTTTTCACCTTTCTAAGACTAGGCACCTAATCTGGCCCAACTAGTACTTGGCTTCTAGATCAGCAAACGTATTCAACCTTCTTGGGTTCATTCAGCTTGCTGTCATCTCTTTTTACATTTTCTTCTATCGACGCGGTTGTATCTTATGCCCACGACAACCCGCTACGCGCTACTGCTTTCATTCTATTTCTGTTTCGCCGCCCATCTTCCCAAGCTTCAATCCACGACTGCAGTTGCCAAATCGCCCCTTAGAACTGCTAATCAATCAAACTGGCTGCCGTCGGGTCTATATTCACACGGTCCTCCAACAAAAGGGAAATTATCCGTGAGCCTATATCTGCATGATTCCCTGTGCCAATCTCCGTCTCACTCAGCACCTGCTGCCACGGAAATGCGAATCCCTTCCCCGACCCTTGATGACCGTTACGTGGCTGTCCATAAACCATAGCATGTCAGTGCGATGATAGTATGGCACTGTCATACCCAGTGTGATGGCAGTCCCGCAACTATTATCTCCAGAATCTCGACCGCAAACCCCTCGCCCACTCAAGCCTGTAGCCACAAGTTGGAGCAGTTCTCATCCGGTCCCATCTATGGGACGAGCTCCCCCCTACCCAATGAATTTTCGCTCAGATTTGGCTAGCCTGGCTTTTCTGCTGCAATTTCGGCTTGCCTCTTGCACAAGTTCAAATCCGTATACGGAGTTCGGGTCGCCCTATATATTAGCAACTTGCCCTCATCCAACCTATTCCCCTGCATCTGACTTCCCTACAACAGTGCAACCAGCGAGTCTGCTTACTCTCAGATTAAACCACATTTTTGACACAAAACTTGTCATTTGAATTATCACATCCCCATCTCCACTTTTGCTCGCTGTGACTCGGGCTATTCACCCAACCACCCAAGGTCACCCATGGCAAGCGATGGTTTTCAGTTTTGGTTCATGCAACCTGGCTGTCTTTGAACTAGTCGGACCTCATGCTTATTGTTCTCAACAAGTTGGGAAATAACCTATTATTATTATATCATCGGGTATTCCCCACTGTTTGTGACATTGTCTCCTTTTTGTGCAGTCCGCACACCCCACAAATTCCCAGTCATGCTCACTTCTGTAAAACTATGATCATGCCAGACGGTATGCCACCCACAAGTTGGGAATAAACATAATAATAATAATAATTGTTATGAACAAAGAGTGGTCACGCCACATGAATCATAACATGTGCACCCATGTGCAGGCTGCGACGACCACCACTACTGCTGGAGTGACCGGGAGTGGTGCTTGAGACTTGAAAGGAGTTGACCAGCATAGATGGGGGATTAGCGCAAACTAATCAGTGGACTCGCCTGGAGGAGAGTAACTAGAGTGGACAATGCTGATGCACCCTATGGATAGCCGAGCAGTAATCATATGAACCATCCTGCGAGTACGGGGCATCCCAGAAGCCTTGAGTAATAAATCCATAGATTTCAAGGTTATGAGGTATATGGAGTTTTACTTTGCCTATGATATCAAGAACGGCTGTGACTCATCAAATGGTAAGAAAGTGGATAGCGTCAGCTAGAAGTTGAGCCGCTTTTGATCCTTACGGGACCGTCTTATAGTGACTTTTGGCACCTAATATTCACTAGGACGGCATCGCTGATTTTGATGCAGATCGCTGTCCAGAATGGTCAAGAAGCTACAGGAAGAACCGAGGTAGGCTCGCACACAGTACCCAATAGTTTCGGTATCAAAATATAGAAAGTATCAATGTTTGCAACCAACCAATCATGGAAACTCTTTAAGCAATGGACAAAACACTGCCCCAGATGCTGAAGATCGGCTGTCTGAAGAGTATGCCAAGTGTAGATAGTACACGGGCGCAGTGCCACTGAAACAGCTATATGGTTACACGATATACTGATGCAGTCCGATTAGTTCAACGAATGTGGCGAGCACAAGTATCGAACACCAGAGTGGTCTTTTTGGCGCACTAACTCCGATAGCTGATCGAATTTTGAAGGAAATATAATGCGTAAAACCACCACCCCACCGAATACTTGGAAACGGGCAGGCTGGACGAGGAACAGGCCCTTCAAAGCCCCGTCAGAGATGTTAGGAAAGAGGCATCCCCAGCTAGTAAGGGGATGGATCACGGCTGTGCATTTCGGAGTACAAGAGTTTGGTTGATAAGCGCATCGATCGGACATAATTTCAATCAATCAATCTTGTTTTACGCAGATTTCCACATTATTGCCGTGTCGAAAATCTGCTGTTAGCGTCCCCCAGATGGCAATGGTAACCCAACGATAAAATATAGCAAAAAATTCCTCGAAATGAAAGATAATGCCAAAAAACCGTTATGACGAAAAGACATCTAGCGCAACCGTCAATACTGGGGAGAATGTTTGGTCACGAGGCAATATAATTGGTCAGCAATTACCAGTTACTTTCAAACAATGTTGCACGTAGTGGGAATAATATTACTGGGAGTAAACCACATTGTAAGAGGCCTCATTGGTCACCTGAACAACGTTACAGTTGTCAGTTTCATCCTGTTGAACCCCGAAATATGGTGCTGAAACAGGACTACAATTTGAGTACAGTCTACGTGTATCTAAACACACGGGACGGCAAATTATTGGAAAATCGAAGAGAAAGCGCTGCACTCTGAATATCAAGCCTTGTGGTCATCAAAATGCTGAAGCCGTCAGAAGAACTGGGAAACCCCTCGAATGGCCAGTGCTAGCCCGCGCCTATCATTTTCCTATACTCTTAAGGGCCGTTACGTTCTATCAAGTGCTTCCGTATTTTGCACGACCAAAATGTTATCGTTACGTTAAAATAAAATTGAGGAAGGTCTGCGCAGATGTCATCAATTCACATATTCACGAGTGCAATTGGACTGTTCCTCTGAAACGGAATCGTCTCCACGAGGCCTGATAAGTGAAAACCAACCTAGGCATGCGTGTAGACTTGAAGGCGCGTTGTTTGAAGGTTTCACATATTTTCGTGGTACGTTTTTTTACTTTAGTGAAATTATTGGACGTAGACCAACTGTAGGACTTACCCTACGATTTCTTCCAGGTTTTTCGACAAAACGACAACATTCGTTTTTTTCGATGAGTGCAAGAAGTAGTCATTATCTTGGCTGGTTTCCATCAACAGGGACTTCTGATGAGCGTATGTAAATCCCCAATTCCAGATGACTAGATATCTCATGTAGACTCAGAACCATAGGGCGGCTTAAAGTGAAAGAAGTTACGGGTCACAGTGAATTAGTTTTTGGGAGTAGGGGGTTTACGAAATATTACACATATTACACACATATATGCTACATGGATAGAGGTTGCTATATGTATAGAGTTTGTATATATATATATATATATACATATATATGTATATTGCATATACGAGTATGAATATCTATGTAGCTAACTTGATAAAACCATGAAATTTCTGTTGGAGGGCAGAGAGTAGACAACAAATTCACGACTGCAAAGATAACGTTTAGAAATTAGGAGACTTTGTCCATCTCTGATTGAGAAGGATAAAGCAGTGAAGAAAGCACAGCATATTCATGAAATCCCATTTGAAAAAGGAGAAATGTGTCTAGTAACCTGACGTAAACCGCTGGCCGCGTTGTAGCAATATATATATATATATATATATATATATATAT
>NW_008751849.1:297996-302268 GCF_000715545.1 Opisthorchis viverrini
GATTTAACTACTTTGAACTGGTATTTGCTAGCGTTATCTCACCCACCCTGTGTCAATCTCTTTCTCACCCAGAACCATCTACCACGGAACCGCGTATCCGTTCTCCGACCCTTGTCGACCGTTAGCTGTCCATAAACTGGTATTTGCTAGCGTTATCTACTACACCCTGTGTCAATCTCTTTCTCACCCAGAACCATCTACCACGGAACCGCGTATCCGTTCTCCGACCCTTGTCGACCGTTACGGAGCTGTCCATAAACCGAAGCATGTCAGTGCGATGATGGCATGGCACTGTCATACCCAGTGAGATGGAACTCACGCAACTACTTCCTTCAGATTCTCGAATGCAACCCCTCCCCCACTCAACCCTGTAGCCACAATTTCGAGCAGTTCTCATCCGGCCCAGTCTCTGGGATGAGCTCTTACGTACCCAATAAATTTTTGCTCAGATTTGGCTAGCCTGGATTTTCTGCTGCCAGTTCGGCCTGCCCCTTGCACATGTTCAAATCTATATACGGAGTTCGGGTTGCCCTATTTTTAGCAACTTCCCCTCATCCAACCTATAACCCTGCACCTGACTTCCCTACAGCAGTGCAACCAGTGAGTCTGCTGACTTTCAGATTAAACCACATTTTTGAGACAAAACTTGCCATTGCTCCCAATTTTAATTATCCCGTCTCCATCTCCATTTTTGCTCGTTGTGACTCCGGCCATTTACCTAACCACATAAGATCACTCATGGCCAGCAATGGTTTTCAGTTTTAGTTCATGCCACCTGACTGCCTTTGAACTAGTCGGACCTCATGCCCATTGTTCCCAACAAGTTGGGAAATAACCTATTATTACCATATCATCGGATATTCCCCACTGTTTATGACACTGTTTTCTTTTTGTACAATCCTCATTCCCACAAATCCCATAGTCAAGCTCCATTCTGACTATAAAACTATGATCATGCCAGACGGTATGCCACACACAAGTTGGAAATAAACCTTATTATTATTGTTATCTTGATGGCGCCTTTAAATACAGATGGAGGATAAAATAGCAGTTTTCCGAGTGCCCGAAACTCAAGTTGTCTTGGCCTGGTGAACTTATCAACCTTGGGTCGATCATTTCCACTCATTATGGATCCCTTCAAAGATATAAGCCCCAAACAGCGCCTCGACGACCGACCAAGATGTTGTGAAATCACCCTCCGCTCAAGCTAAGCAAACACTTGGAAAGCCATGTTGTGGGACTCAGTGCATAGTCGTACCTGGAATTTCAAAAGCGTGGTTTTGGAATAGGATGCTGCCCGGCTATCAGCTACTAGGGAGTAACCAAGTAGTGGAACTCAAACTCTGAATAATTCTCCTACGTAGACACGAAATGCTTCGAATTTTCCAAAACAATTTAGAGCGTGGTTTGCGCGGCCCCATTATAGAGTATATTTAATTGGTTGGCGCAAATGTGACATTTCACAGGTCCGGGGTTCTTCCTTTCCAGTGGTTTGGTAGGCAAGATGCATGCTTGAACTTCGCCCAGTATGTACACAATCAAGCCGCGATGGAAGCAGTATTTCCAATTGCCCCTTTTTGGAGTTGGATTTGTGTGACAGTTTGAAAGCTAATTTTCCACAGTGACGTGAGCCACACTGGAGAGCTATAAAGGCGATTGCAGAATTTGGGGACTTTTATCGGGCTCATGTACAAATGTGGTATGCAGATTGATGGCGATTAACCTTACGCGGGTTACTCATAAGCGTTCCCTGCGTAATATCGACCCTGATCAAAGTAGTGCACACATTTTGAACAGACTAACAGAGATGAACCTGAAAAGTGCTCTGCTTTTAATCTCGCAATATGCATGTGTGTTAGTTCCGAGAAAATTTCGTGCGGAATAACAAAGCCTGTAATTTGCGCTACAGATTTGCAGGGTGTATTTTCTATGTGCCGTGATTTGCATGGAACATTTGACGTTCATTTATTTTATCACTTCCTTTAAATCCAGCATCCTGTAACTGAAGGCAAGCCAATTTTCTGCATATGTGCCAGTTACATAGCGGGACACGTTCCACCCATAGTTTGCCTCCAGAAATCTGTCGGACCATGTCGAGTTACGCGTACAACTCGAAACGCCAAATCGTTCAAATGGAGGTTTATCTATAAATGCGGTACTATAGATACTAAACCAGCATGGCTTTCCCTATTCTACCAACTCAATCCACCGCATGCAAGAAAGAGATCAACGAGAGTGGTTCAATTGCCCTAGCCACAAACGCTTTCCTCAATCTGCAGCATGCTCCTAGGGTGGTGAGCAACTAGCTGTCTTTTACCCATTCCAGCAGGCAGATTTTTGTATGGCTTGTATTGCAAAAGAATGAAGTTTTATGCATGATAACTGAGTAATTTCAAATGTGTTCATCGTGAAGTACAAGGACGCAACAAGGATGCTTCCACCAAGAGTTTGTCGAGCTTTGACAGAGAACGTGTCAACCGTTCGTGGCACATCATATAAACGTGAAAACTCTTTGATGAAGGTGCTACTCGTATTGCCAGTTTTGTCCATAGTCTTCCTTTTACCGGATACCACGACTCAGTTTGCGTCCATTCGTATGCACAAGTCGTCCGCAGTGAATTCCGGGTCGGCTGGGATCTCCATATGCAACTTTTCGCCTCCAGACTTGTCGTCCTTTAGAACAGTCGGTCCGAGAACACCAGTTAGTTGGATTGCTAGTGCATCTTCGGATTTTCGCTTTTGTCCAGCCTCAGTCACGGAGTGTGGTTTGATGCTTAACTGGCGATCACGGTCGAAAGATATCGACTTTTAGTCTTCCGTCTTCACTGGAGCTTCAAGCATTAACACGCCGTCTTCGGTAAGATGGCACTCCAGTTGATTCTTGTTAACCGACTTGGATATGTAAAATGTTCGGGGGTACTCTCGATTGCTTAAAGCTCGATCGGTTTGGACAAACTTTTTCGCGTGTACGGTCACACCATTGTCAGATGTGGACACTTTGAAGTCGTCCGACCTATGGCCCTGTAGATCAAATGGAGCCTTGAAATGAACTCGGTCATCTTCACCAAGTTGATAGGCGTTTTTGAGGAAATCAAGCGAGCTGCTACTGGTCCGTAGAACCAGCGATCCCAACTTTTCTCGTTCTGTTGGTGCAGCCTGATTGATCTCTTGTTCCATGTGTTGAGTCAATGCATGCAGTTGATGGTCCATGCGATTGATTACAGAGTGTACATCGCCAGACGGTTCGAAGAAATCACTGACTCCAAATAGGTCCATGGGCACTAGGGAGGGCATTTCTTCCCGAAGGCTCTTCATTTCGGCGTTCCAACGGTCTTGAGTTTCTTCGACCCCTCGATTCACTTCATCATTCCAGTCAGGAGCATGAAACAGTTGAGCTAGAGAGTTCCGATCATCTGAGGCACGACGGCCAAACCTGTTTCTCAATGCTGACATCATGTCCCTATGACATTGCTCCAAAATCCGCCCATCCCACATGACGGGGATATCCCATGCACGGCTAACGAGCATAGCGACAGAAGCCACATCAAGGGTCTCATCGGGACGTGACTTTCCGGTGAAAGAATTATACAAATACTGAAAGGCGTGCTGTTGCACGTATTGCAATAGTGAATATTCTGCCGCCCTCAGTTTATCAAGCCACAGAGGGCTAAATGATAGCACACACTTCTTACCTTTATTTGACCATATGCGAAGACACAAGTTGAATCGCTTCATCCATGCTATGGCTCGCTTCAGCCTAGTCCATGAAGAGTAGTAAGGGAGAAGTTTGTCAAATGCCAATTCTCCCAAGACGGTGGTGTTCAGAACGTTGGACTCTCTAATTTCAAGGCCCGGTATGTCTTCAGCAGAGCAGCTGACATTCATTTTTAACCACATGTGCTCCGGGCTTTGTAGAAAGGCGGGACCATGCAAACAAATGTCTAGAACATTCTTGCGGCTACCAGAGACTCCTCTTGATGCGTGATCTGCTGGATTGTCTTGCGCCGGCACATACCCCAACTGCGATAGTTCGGTATTTTCATGAAGGAATCCCAGTCTATCAGCGACCAACGTCTTATTTGGACGTCCTATTTGGGCTTTCTGTTACTGATGCAATGAAGTATGACCATAGAGTCGGTCCACAAGTATATGCTGTCTATCTTCAAACTAAGTTCCCTCTGGGTGAGGCTCTTCAACCTTACGGGCAAGACAACAGCTTGTAACTCCAGTTGCAGTGTTGTTACAGGCTTCATAGGGGCAATATGGGATTTG
>NW_008751849.1:303919-313281 GCF_000715545.1 Opisthorchis viverrini
ACGTGTGAACTTAAACGACACGTCCGATGACAAGGTCAAAGAACGGTTTATGTTCAGGTCAAAAACAACAAGGGTGGTATGGGCACAGACCAAAATAACAAAAAAGGGGGAATCGCGTTGTACAATATAAAAGGTAGGAGAAAGGAATCAACACCTTTTACCTGCAAACCATAAGTATAGTGTTTAATGGTTGGTCCCAACTTGTAAATGGCATACCGTCTGGCATGATCATGCGTTTTCAGTCAGAATTAGGCATGACCGGGGGAATCGCGGGTAGTGGGGATTGCGTGAAAAGAGACAGTGTCATAAACAGTGGGAATTATTCAAGTAAGTAATAATAATGGTTTTCTTTCGCAACTTGTAGAGAACGTTGGGCGTGAGGTCCGACTAATTCAAAGACTTAGTCGGCTGGAACTTAAACTGTCATAAACAGTGGGAATTATTCGATGAAGTAATAATAATGGTTTTCTTTCGCAACTTGTAGAGAACGTTGGGCGTGAGGTCCGACTAATTCAAAGACTTAGTCGGCTGACATGAACTTAAACTGGAAAATCATTTCTGCCCATAAGTGACCTTGAGCGGCTGGGTAAATGGCCGGATTCACAGTGGGCAAAAGTGGAGGTGGAGATGGAATAATTCAAATTACGGTAACCTCACAAGTTTAGTCTCAAAACTATGGTGCAATCTGGGGACAAGCAGACTCACTGGTTGCACTGATGTAGGGGAGTCAGATGCAGGAGTTGGGTTTGACGGGGCCACAGTGGTGGTTGAATTCGAACGAGTAGTCCAACAGGTTGGAATGAATGTCATGGAGGCAGTTGGGGTCAGTTGAAGAGTTTGTCATATTCGCAGTCAATGGAACGAGTGGGCAAGAGGGCACGGTTGTGAGGAGGAATGGAACAGTTGCGGGTTTACGATCAAGCTGAGTGTGGCAGTGCCATGCCATCATCGGCTTGAAATGCTTTAGTTTTTGGACAGCCCTGTAACGGACGTCACATGTACGGGGATTCGGCTGGGGCGTGCAGTCCATTGGGAAGTGGGATTCATTTCAGCCTGGTCGAGGAAACAAGCTAGAGCAAAGCCGATATGAAATGGCAGGTTTTTTAGGTCCGTTTCGCGATCATAGATCATAGGCCAGGTGGAGTGGATATTAGCTAAACAGGTCATCCAAAACGGACATTTCCGAAGTTCAAAGCTTGATGAGATGAGGGGATGGGATGAGATTCGCAAAACATGGGGAGGCTGAGGGGATATAAAACGGGATAGTATACATTAATGTACATAGAAAGAAAAACTTGACGTCTGCCGCAATTAGGGTGATGACAAGTGATTATATGGAATACAAAATGAATGGATTTGTACTTCATAGGCTAGCGACCAGGGGTCGGATTTGATAACACGATATTACATTACGAGGGATCTAGTAAAAGCCGAAATAAGCGCGCAGAAGCGTGGTGTGGAAATCAGATGTATAAGGGCCGGCGTGAGTGGGCTTTTAAGATAACTGGTTAATCTGATGTTTATTACATGATTTGGGTAGTACCAGGAGACAAAGTGTGTGCAAAAGAAATAGTCGCCAGTCCCCGAAGCACTGCTATCAGCTCTAGTCTCTAGGTGGTGCTTCGCGATGAAGACATTGGTGTCTAACACTGGATGCGGCAAGTAGATGTGTTCTTTGTTTGGATGACGAAGTGGGATTTGGTGCGATGTGGCCTCTGTTCTGACGAAGGCAGATGCAGCTATGCTCGCCGATGTAAGCCATGGGAATTGCAGAGTATCTCCGGGTTATCGCAAGCGAAATTTTAATTTTTTTAAAATATTTTTTAAATATGACTCAACGTCCACGACATCTACTCTTTTCCCAAAAGATCCATCACTTGTGGTGTAGAAACGGCCCACGCATAACATTTTAAAACACTGAAAGATGGAATGAAGAGTTCATGGCAATTTGGTTTCTGTGATAGACCATTCGGTGGTCAAAGACTAAATACTCTCGAGCGGTTTACACAAGATTCAGCGACTTTTCAATTAAACGGCACTGGCCTTAAAATAATAACTAAGCTCTATTCAAAGCATTCAAAATTTACAGAGCCATAGCCTTAGAATCAAGGACACAAACAACGCAATCCGTTCTGGATGGAATACGACGTGCTCCGTGACCAACTATTTCAACCCAAACATCCAACAGGACAATATGCGCTAATCAACACAGAGAGCTGAGTTTCTGGATCCTCACAGCACGCTACAAAGAGAGCTGTTTGTTTTCGGAAAAATACAGAAAAGTCGTGAATTTGTTACGGACCCAAAATAATTGCTGCGGGCATCCAGGCCTGTTTCCACAAGGAAGCAGTAACGGTCATTCTCCAGACAGCCCTTATTCAATAGCCTCAACTATATCCTCTACAACATAATGGGAGGATATGAATCGACTCACTAATTTCCGTCATCACCGTAAGGCTTTCTTCTATCCGCATCCCCTTCTCAGACTTCTACTATTCTTTCGAGTTTACTGGATCTGACTACTTGTCCACGACATAGATATGTTAGTTTCAACTGTTTCACGAAATTCCAGATAACATTTCACCATATGTTTTGGGTGAAAAGACTTACATCCATTTTTTAAAGCGGATAACTGGCTCCTCTGGAAATTGAAGCACAAATTTTACAGCGCACGGTGCCACATTCAATTCCAAACTAAATAGTATGGCTTCTCAAGATTCACGATTTAACGGATTATTTCTTTCCACTCAAATTTAGCCACCTTCTAGCAGCTTTGGTTCAACTGCACGCGGAATGTTCACTGTGTGAGGGGGCACTCCTAACAGACATATTTTTCAACATTTCTCTCTCTCTATTTCAGCCCTTCATTGGACTGTTTTGTTCCATCCCATCCTTGTTTCTTCGAATCTCCATATTGGCTGTTCAGTTGCCGCAGTATAATTTCCTCAAAGCTTTTTGTCTTTTCAATTTCGTGTGTAACTGACAAAGTTGATTGACTGATTGGTAGAGAACATAACACTGGCGACGGGAACCCTTCACAAACCGAAGATTGTCAATTTCAGCTAAGGATTTGAAATCAATCCTTCAACAACTGCAAGCGCAATTTGAACAATCGCAATTGCGACTTATCCAGTCTCTCACTCAAGTCATCAATCACCAAACTTCAGTTTCATCTCAAAGTGGTAGCTCACTATTATTTGCGGATTCCATTACTGCCAGCATCTGCTCTCACATTTGATTCGTGGTACAGCCGTTGGGAGGATACATTCTTGAATGAGTTCACCGGCAAAGATGATGCGTGGAAATCCCGTCTCTTGGTACGGAAACTTGGAACCCTCGAACACGACCGGTTCACCAACTTTATCCTTCCACAACACCCAAAAGATTTGACTTTCGCGCAGACGGTGGAACAACTTCGCGAAATTTTTGGTGACCAACATTCACTTTTTAATGTCCGATACAACTGTCTCAAGTTGGCCAAGCGTGAGGCCGACGATTACGTTACTTTTGCCGGTATCGTTAATCGCGAATGTGAGAAATTCCAACTGCAATCGCTTACAGAAGATCAGTTCAAATGCCTCATTTTTGTCGCTGGACTTTAATCTTCTCAGGAATCAGATATTCGCACGCGATTGCTATCCAAACTTGAGCACGAAAAAGACTACTGTGAAAGACCTCACCACAGAATGCCAGCGCTTGCGCAATCTCAAACATGATACCGCAATGGTACAGCAAAAGTCGCGATCGCCTATTTCCAGCAGCGTCATGACATTGAAGCAAACCGGTGTCACACCTGGAATGGCATTATGCACGTTTTTGTCCATTCAAGAAACATCAGTGCCAAGCATGCCATCGTGGGGCGTAAAGAAGGGTTTTGCCGTACCCATAATGCCAAATCACCATTAAACCCAAAGAACTATAACAGTTCGATGAAAGACTCAATCAAAAGGCGGACGTACAAGCAAAGTATACAATCCAATTCTCTGTTTACTACGTTTCAAGTTGAATTTGAATCCCGCAGGAAATACATAACAGTTTCCATCAACAATTTTCCGATCCGTTTGCAGCTTGACACAGCCCCGGATATTACATTAATATCACGTTCAGTTTGGGAATCGATTGGGAAACCCGTTTTATCCTCCACGAACCATCGGGCCAAAAGCGCCTCTGGCAGCACTTTAAAACTAACAGGCAAGTTGTCTTATGATGTGTTATTCAACAATGTGCACTTCTCAGGAACGTGCTATCTCACCGATTGTCCGAAATTAAACATACTCGGACTCGATTGAATCGAGAAACTTGACCGTTTCCGTGTACCTTTATCATCTGTGTGCAGTACTCTGAAATTTTTATCCTTCTCAGACGTTGCGGAACACTTTACTTACACACTGAAGACAAAATTCAACGATGTCTTCCAAAGTGGCCTTGGATGCTGTACCAAAACCAAGGCAAGCCTCAAACTACAACCTGCTTCCACACCAATTTTCAGACCGAAGCGTCCCGTGCCATTTGCTGCTCTCCCAACTGTGGAGAATGAACTTGTTCGTCTCCAGCAATCCGGAGTTATCCAGCCAGTAAACCATTCATCATGGGCAGCTCCTATTGTTGTCATCAAGAAAGCAAATGGCAAGCTGCGCATATGTGCTGATTATTCCACTGGATTAAACGCCGTCTTAGACTCTCACCAATATCCATTGCCGGTACCAGAAGATTTGTTCACCAAGCTCAATGGTGGAAGATGTTTCGCAAAACTGGATCTTGCTGATGCTTACCTTCAGATAGAAGTCTCTGATGACTCCAATGATCTTGTGACAACTAACACACATCGCGGTTTGTTTCAATTTAACCGTTTGCCATTTGGGGTAAAAGCTGCACCAGAAATATTTCAACAAACAATGGATGCCATGCTAAACGGTCTATCAGGAGTTGCTGCTTATTTGGATTAGATCATTCTTACGGGTTCTAGTTAAAAAGAAATTCTGCATCGTTTACATTGCGTACTCGAACGGATTCAACAATATGGTTTCCGTCTACGTGCAGAGAAGTGTGCATTTTTTCTCACTTCTATCAAATATCTTGGATTTATTCTTGGCGAACATGGTCGTCATCCAGACCCAGAAAATATTTCTGCCATACAACAAATGTCAGCGCCGACGAATTTAGCAACTTTGCGCTCCTTTCTCTATTTAATAAGCCAATACATTTCCTTTTTAGCCAGATATGCACCGTGTCCGTGAACCACTTAATCATCTTCTAAAAAAGGATGTGCCTTGGAACTGGTCACATCAGTGCCGGTCCGCTTTTGACAAAGTAAAGTCATTTCTCAGCTCTGATCTACTACTCACATATTACAATCCAGCCCTGGACATTACTGTTGTTTTAGACGCATCCAACTATGGTATTGGAGCTGTCATCCCTCACGTTTTCCCCGACGGAAACGAAAAAGCAATTGCCCACGCAGCTAGATCCCTAACAGTTGCCGAGCGCAATTATGGTCAAATTAAAAAAGAAGCTTTAGCAATAATCTTCGCCATCAATAAGTTCCACAAAATGCTCTATGGACGTCCTTTCACGCTCCTCACTGACCATAAGCCCCTTCTCGCCGTTTTCGGATCCAAGAAAAGCATCCCTGTTTACACAGCCAACCGTTTGCAACGTTCGGCTACAATGCTTTTGGGCGATGATTTCTCCATCAAATACCAGTCTACTGATGCTATTGGCCATGCTGATGCATTAGCAAGACTCATGGATTCTCAACGTCAACAACCCGAGGATGCTGTTGTTGCCTCGATAACGGTGGAACCAGAAGTTAACACAGTGCTTGCTATCACAATCCGTACACTCCCAGTTACTTCCGCAATTGTTCGCGACGCCATTGCCCGTGAGCCGTTACTTCAAAGTGTACTACATTTTTACCGCACACAATGTCCTGCAGTGTGCTCCGATAAACAACTTCAACCGTTCTACCAACGTCGATCCTCACTTTCAGAGGTTGATGGTTGTTTACTCTTCGCAGAACGAGTAATTGTGCCCCCGGAATTACGGAGTGATGTCCTCAAACAATTTCATTTTGGACATCCCGGTATTAACCGCATGAAGGCGCTAACATGTAGTTATGTCTACTGGCCGAGCATGGATAAGCACTTAGAAGAACTTGTACGCAAGTGCTCCAAATGCCAACTATCTGCGAAATCCCCTCGAAAAACAGAATTATGTTCACGGCCTGTCCCAGAAACTCCATGGTCACGAATTCATGTTGATTTTGCGGGACCAATCAACGGCCAACAATATCTCATCCTAGTAGATGCTTATAGCAAATGGCCAGAAGTGTTTAGCATGAACCATATTACTGCTGAGGCTACCATTTCAAAACTACAACATGTGTTTAGCCACTTCGGAGTTCCAAATATCATTGTTTCCGACAACGGCAGTGCATTCACTTCCGCTAAATTTTCCGATTTCTGTCAAGAAAATGCCATACAACACGTGCGATCACCACCATTTCATCCACAATCAAATGGCCAAGTGGAAAGATTTGTGGACACTTTCAAACGCGCACTCCAAAAACTCAAAGGGGAGGGGACCACACCGGAAATCATCGAGACATTTCTGCTGAGTTACAGGGCGACACCAAATGTTAACGCTCCACATGGTAGGTCCCCGGCGGAGGTACTTATGAACCGGAAGGTACGCTTACCCGTTGACGTCATCCGTCCAACACCACATTCGCCAACCGGTAGAAACATAAATATGGACAGTCAGTTCAACCGACATCACGGTGCTGCAAAGAATATATTTATACCCGGGCAATCTGTGCTAGCGAAAGACTATCGTGGTGGGAAAAGTGGACGTTCAACCGACATCACGGTGCTGCAAAGAATATATTTATACCCGGGCAATCTGTGCTAGCGAAAGACTATCGTGGTGGCGCGGAAAAGTGGACACAAGGCATAATTGTGCGCTGTCCCGGAAGAGATGTCTATGAGGTAAATGTAGGCTCCTCTATCTGGGTCCGTCATGCCAATCAGCCTCGCACTTCCTATCTTCCAGCGGCACCTACACTCGAACCTGTTCTTCCACTGGAGACTCTTCTCGACACATTTAAGTTAGCCCAAAAGCCAAAATCTCCGATGAATGAACCAGACATTTCCAAAAGTTATACACCCACTAGATGGACCGATCGGATCAGAAAGCCTGTTATACGAATGCAACTGTACCCACAACTCCAGTTGTACGAACAATGACTTCAAAGGGGAAGTGTTAGGGGGCACTCTTAACGGACATATTTCTAAACATTTCTCTTGCTATTTCAGCCTTTCATTGGACTGTTTTTTTCCATTCCATCCTTGATTCTCGATATTGGCTGTTCAGTTGCTGCAGTATAATTTCCTCAAGGCTTTTTGTCTTCTCAATTTCGTGTGTAACTGACAAGGTTGATTGACTGATTAGTAGAGAACATAACACACTGTATTTCAACTCAAAAGCTCACGACATCGACCAACATTGCAGCCGTTGCCCTGAATTTGTCTCAACGTAAGACTGCTCAAATGTCATTTTGGTGAACTTTTTTCCTGTTAAATTTCGAAATTCGCCCCAGCCGCCTGATATAAATAGTACATACATGAGAAAACAACAGTCCTGAAGCCGTTTCGTTGGACCGAGATGTCCATCTAGACTGTAAATTACGCCGAGGCAACTTTTGTTCACTTCGATATGGTGGATATCATGAGACCGTTTTCACTTTCTGTCCTGTCCACCGTTAATGTTTGCTGGCCACAATGGTAAAGGATAGCCTAGCAGTAAATGAAGAGCTTCCAAACTTGTACGGTTAAAATTATCAATTACACAAGACTTACCATTACTCTTCTTCTCTTTGACTGCCGCCTTACTTCTACTTACGTACAGATGCCGTTAGGCATGTTTAGCAGCGTAATGTGAGTTGTTGAGTGCTAACGATAGAGCCCGGTGGGCCTTTTACCTCGGAAAATTTACGTTACTAGTACAGCCAAACGGACTCCGTTTTCGAAGCCACAATTCTAAGTTTGGAACTGCCATAGTTTTCAAATACATTTGTCTGGCTCTGAATCCAACCTAGGAGTCTTCTTTGTAATAGCTGTCTGACTTAAGTATGTTGCATATTCCCATAGTTTTCGCGTTGCTTGCAGCCTATATCTCGTTTTGTTCATGTAGTTTAAACACTAACTCAGTCGATCTAAGGTTGAATTTTTCTTCTTCATTTGCTTTCCTCCAGTAACCGGTTAAAATTAAATTTTAACTTAAAAGCATTACTCACAAACCCATTTCTAACAGCTTTATGTTTCCGGGCCCACCGGGTTTATTAAAACAACCTCCTTATGAAACTTCCGAAAAGTTTAGTTTTCAAACGACAGTGTTTGGCATTCGAGCCAGTTATGTTCATTTCGGTGGAGTGAAACCCAATAAGGCGACAAATTCCAGCAAAGCAGAAGTGCGAGGTGAGATGCAGCACCTAGTTTAAAATGAAGGCATACTTTGGAAGATAGGGAGTTATTAGCCGGTGGGGCAAATGCACTCGGCAGCCTATTGGTGGTCATTCAGTAAGTCGCCGTCGAAAGCACTGAGTTTTTCCTTGTTGGCTCCCAGGTTTTCCGTCTAACCAATTGGGTGGCCACCCCTTTCCAGAGGTCAAGAAATCGGAGGCAAGGCACCCGAATTGGGAAAACGCTGGTGACGCTTGTCCAGCGTTGCGCGTCCAAATTGAAACTCAACACCAGTTTAGTAAAATACCTTCGTACAGAACACTATCCGAAGCGTTTTCTACAGTGAAAAAGTGCGGTGGGTGCATCGAAACTACTTTCTGTGCTTTTGCAATTTAGCTGGACACCTTAATTTTGTGTTCTCTTCAAAGTTAGCAAAATATTCTCGCTAACTGCTTTTGGGCTTTTGGTTGGGCGTTTTTCATGGATGAAGAAGGTCTCTTCGAAAATGCCTACCCTAACAAGAAATGTCAGAAGATATTGAGATTCTGCTCTCTGGAAGCACAGTGTTTTTTCTGCAAAATCTTGTGAATGAAATAAAAGATTATACGTCAAAGTTTGCTGTTTTTGCATATGAGCTCATATTAGAAAACACCCGTATCTGCCGTCATTTTTATCGATTTGTTTTACTGGGGAACTTTTTGAAATCTTTGGCGCACACTCAACTATGCGCATGCTGTACCGTGTCTTCAGAAGTGGTTTTACACTCGTTTGTTGAAAATTTTTGGGCTGCATGCCTGTCAAACTTTTGTTCAATACATGAACAATGGCAATGCGCTTAGTGGGCGTTCATCCAGTAGTCAAAGCATCATCAATGTTTTGCGTTATGAATGTGCGTATCACAAA
>NW_008751849.1:313730-354359 GCF_000715545.1 Opisthorchis viverrini
ATCTCGATATTGGCTGTTCAGTTGCTGCAGTATAATTTCCTCAAGGCTTTTTGTCTTCTCAATTTCGTGTGTAACTGACAAGGTTGATTGACTGATTAGTAGAGAACATAACACACTGTATTTCAACTCAAAAGCTCACGACATCGACCAACATTGCAGCCGTTGCCCTGAATTTGTCTCAACGTAAGACTGCTCAAATGTCATTTTGGTGAACTTTTTTCCTGTTAAATTTCGAAATTCGCCCCAGCCGCCTGATATAAATAGTACATACATGAGAAAACAACAGTCCTGAAGCCGTTTCGTTGGACCGAGATGTCCATCTAGACTGTAAATTACGCCGAGGCAACTTTTGTTCACTTCGATATGGTGGATATCATGAGACCGTTTTCACTTTCTGTCCTGTCCACCGTTAATGTTTGCTGGCCACAATGGTAAAGGATAGCCTAGCAGTAAATGAAGAGCTTCCAAACTTGTACGGTTAAAATTATCAATTACACAAGACTTACCATTACTCTTCTTCTCTTTGACTGCCGCCTTACTTCTACTTACGTACAGATGCCGTTAGGCATGTTTAGCAGCGTAATGTGAGTTGTTGAGTGCTAACGATAGAGCCCGGTGGGCCTTTTACCTCGGAAAATTTACGTTACTAGTACAGCCAAACGGACTCCGTTTTCGAAGCCACAATTCTAAGTTTGGAACTGCCATAGTTTTCAAATACATTTGTCTGGCTCTGAATCCAACCTAGGAGTCTTCTTTGTAATAGCTGTCTGACTTAAGTATGTTGCATATTCCCATAGTTTTCGCGTTGCTTGCAGCCTATATCTCGTTTTGTTCATGTAGTTTAAACACTAACTCAGTCGATCTAAGGTTGAATTTTTCTTCTTCATTTGCTTTCCTCCAGTAACCGGTTAAAATTAAATTTTAACTTAAAAGCATTACTCACAAACCCATTTCTAACAGCTTTATGTTTCCGGGCCCACCGGGTTTATTAAAACAACCTCCTTATGAAACTTCCGAAAAGTTTAGTTTTCAAACGACAGTGTTTGGCATTCGATCCAGTTTTGTTCATTTCGGTGAAGTGAAACCCAATAAGGCGACAAATTCCAGCAAAGCAGAAGTGCGAGGTGAGATGCAGCACCTAGTTTAAAATGAAGGCATACTTTGGAAGATAGGGAGTTATTAGCCGGTGGGGCAAATGCACTCGGCAGCCTATTGGTGGTCATTCAGTAAGTCGCCGTCGAAAGCGCTGAGTTTTTCCTTGTTGGCTCCCAGGTTTTCCGTCTAACCAATTGGGTGGCCACCCCTTTCCAGAGGTCAAGAAATCGGAGGCAAGGCACCCGAATTGGGAAAACGCTGGTGACGCTTGTCCAGCGTTGCGCGTCCAAATTGAAACTCAACACCAGTTTAGTAAAATACCTTCGTACAGAACACTATCCGAAGCGTTTTCTACAGTGAAAAAGTGCGGTGGGTGCATCGAAACTACTTTCTGTGCTTTTGCAATTTAGCTGGACACCTTAATTTTGTGTTCTCTTCAAAGTTAGCAAAATATTCTCGCTAACTGCTTTTGGGCTTTTGGTTGGGCGTTTTTCATGGATGAAGAAGGTCTCTTCGAAAATGCCTACCCTAACAAGAAATGTCAGAAGATATTGAGATTCTGCTCTCTGGAAGCACAGTGTTTTTTCCTGCAAAATCTTGTGAATGAACTAAAAGATTATACGTCAAAGTTTGCTGTTTTTGCATATGAGCTCATATTAGAAAACACCCGTATCTGCCGTCATTTTTATCGATTTGTTTTCCTGGGGAACTTTTTGAAATCTTCGGCGCACGACTAACTATGCGCATGCTGTACCGTGTCTTCAGAAGTGGTTTTACACTCGTTCGTTGAAAATTTTTGGGCTGCATGCTTGTCATTTGTTCAATAACTCGACTATGCGCATGCTGTACCGTGTCTTCAGAAGTGGTTTTACACTCGTTTGTTGAAAATTTTTGGGCTGCATGCTTGTCAAACTTTTGTTCAATACATGAACAATGGCAATGCGCTTAGTGGGCGTTCATCCAGTAGTCAAAGCATCATCAATGTTTTGCGTTATGAATGTGCGTATCACAAATGCAGCAGGTAACCACCATGACCAGCGGAAATTCGGTGAATCCGAAGAAGCTAGTAAGCCGAGCGTGTTTTTTCAATAAAACGCGGTACTCGAAGCACCGTCTGTACTTTGCGGTTTTGTCTACGGAGGCGGTGAAACCAGCTTGCACTCAACTCTCATTTTCTTGAACACGGCCACGAGTTTTCAAACTATTTGTACGATTGGTTTCCGGTTAATTGGCGGCTAACCAAAGACCAATCAGACACCTGCTGGGTCCTTCTGAAGTATGAAATGCCGTCGTGTGATGTGCAGTGGTTTGCGGTCAATAAATTCAACAGGATTCTCACCACTCCAGACATATACAACTGCCACGAGCGTCGACCGGCTGGGTTGATTGGGTGCCGCATAGCTAAGTTATATTGTGGCAGATGATGTGCCTTCGGTCCTGGCAAAACTTCGGAAGACTAAATGCGTGTTTGTGTGGCGGTCAGAGAAAGGTAACCGTAGACACATATACTTCTCCCAGTGATGGTTGATAGCGTTGATCTGACGCCTCCCAGAATGGAAAGCGTAAGTACGAAACGCACGCCACAAACCGTTTTGGATAGGTCTTTCCAAAGCACTTAATATTCGGCTTGTAGATACAATCTGTAGATAACTTCCTGATAACAGGCGGCATGGATACCGGGGATCCTGTTGTGTTTGGTCGTGGAGAGCGAACAGTACAATACTATGCGTAAACTTTTCAACTTATTCAAGGAAAAGACTTCCGTTATGGGCGATTTGGCGACGCAAGTGCGATTCGAATGAGCCGCATTCGGCTGCGGCTTAGTGATATGCTAGCTTTATATCAGAAAGTCCAACAGGAAGCACGTATGCATCATTTAATATTGATGTATTATTGGTCATAATCACACTCTGCTAGCAGCCGGCACATGGATTGCATTTAATAATAATAATAATACAAAGTAATAGAGTAGTTTTTTGTATATCGCAGTACAAATACATATTATCGCAAGATCTGCAGCTTCTGCGCCGCACGGACGCACGTTTGATCTTTTATCTTACAACCCACCGGTTGTACATCACCCGAAAGTGGGCTGTTTATGCACCGTACGGAGCGGCTCAGTTTAGTAATGTGAACAAGAACCACCTGGAAAATGGCAATGGTCGCCTTAAATACAGAATGCACTGGGGCAGGCCTTAAAAAAGGTGATTCGCTGTGCCGAGTGGCTCATGCGATAATTTGGGATGCATACGTTGCATTAATTTGCAGACGGCATGTCCTGGAGATTGACGGCTACGTTCTGAACGTGGCCTACCAAATGACTACGTATGCGTGTTCTCTTGTTCTGAGGCGCTTGAGACGGCGACCACTAAGGCTGCATTATGATAGTGTTGGAACAAATATAAGGTAAGCTCAACGTATGCTAACTGAACCAGGGTGTGTGTTGCGAATTCCCATGCTGTGAACACCCGCAGCAGCATGAGACTACCTCATTGAGGCAAATTCCAGTGTTGTTTATTCTTTTTTGCTGACCGTAAGACCGCGGTTTGATTACACTTCAAAATTGTTCTGATATCATTGGTGAGGAGGATTCAAAGCAATAGCATACTTAGTCAGGTAAATGGCGCAACGAATATTAGAACTTCGTAGAAGTGAACTTTTTGCTCTAGGTAAAACGATGTGCTACGTGGATAAGACGGTCGTTAGCGCACACGGGTTATATCATATTCGTGACATAATTACACAAAAGTTAATGATGCAGACATATTGGCTGTTCAGTTGCTGCAGTATAATTTCCTCAAGGCTTTTTGTCTTCTCAATTTCGTGTGTAACTGACAAGGTTGATTGACTGATTAGTAGAGAACATAACACACTGTATTTCAACTCAAAAGCTCACGACATCGACCAACATTGCAGCCGTTGCCCTGAATTTGTCTCAACGTAAGACTGCTCAAATGTCATTTTGGTGAACTTTTTTCCTGTTAAATTTCGAAATTCGCCCCAGCCGCCTGATATAAATAGTACATACATGAGAAAACAACAGTCCTGAAGCCGTTTCGTTGGACCGAGATGTCCATCTAGACTGTAAATTACGCCGAGGCAACTTTTGTTCACTTCGATATGGTGGATATCATGAGACCGTTTTCACTTTCTGTCCTGTCCACCGTTAATGTTTGCTGGCCACAATGGTAAAGGATAGCCTAGCAGTAAATGAAGAGCTTCCAAACTTGTACGGTTAAAATTATCAATTACACAAGACTTACCATTACTCTTCTTCTCTTTGACTGCCGCCTTACTTCTACTTACGTACAGATGCCGTTAGGCATGTTTAGCAGCGTAATGTGAGTTGTTGAGTGCTAACGATAGAGCCCGGTGGGCCTTTTACCTCGGAAAATTTACGTTACTAGTACAGCCAAACGGACTCCGTTTTCGAAGCCACAATTCTAAGTTTGGAACTGCCATAGTTTTCAAATACATTTGTCTGGCTCTGAATCCAACCTAGGAGTCTTCTTTGTAATAGCTGTCTGACTTAAGTATGTTGCATATTCCCATAGTTTTCGCGTTGCTTGCAGCCTATATCTCGTTTTGTTCATGTAGTTTAAACACTAACTCAGTCGATCTAAGGTTGAATTTTTCTTCTTCATTTGCTTTCCTCCAGTAACCGGTTAAAATTAAATTTTAACTTAAAAGCATTACTCACAAACCCATTTCTAACAGCTTTATGTTTCCGGGCCCACCGGGTTTATTAAAACAACCTCCTTATGAAACTTCCGAAAAGTTTAGTTTTCAAACGACAGTGTTTGGCATTCGATCCAGTTTTGTTCATTTCGGTGAAGTGAAACCCAATAAGGCGACAAATTCCAGCAAAGCAGAAGTGCGAGGTGAGATGCAGCACCTAGTTTAAAATGAAGGCATACTTTGGAAGATAGGGAGTTATTAGCCGGTGGGGCAAATGCACTCGGCAGCCTATTGGTGGTCATTCAGTAAGTCGCCGTCGAAAGCACTGAGTTTTTCCTTGTTGGCTCCCAGGTTTTCCGTCTAACCAATTGGGTGGCCACCCCTTTCCAGAGGTCAAGAAATCGGAGGCAAGGCACCCGAATAGGAAAACGCTGGTGACGCTTGTCCAGCGTTGCGCGTCCAAATTGAAACTCAACACCAGTTTAGTAAAATACCTTCGTACAGAACACTATCCGAAGCGTTTTCTACAGTGAAAAAGTGCGGTGGGTGCATCGAAACTACTTTCTGTGCTTTTGCAATTTAGCTGGACACCTTAATTTTGTGTTCTCTTCAAAGTTAGCAAAATATTCTCGCTAACTGCTTTTGGGCTTTTGGTTGGGTGCTTTTCATGGATGAAGAAGGTCTCTTCGAAAATGCCTACCCTAACAAGAAATGTCAGAAGATATTGAGATTCTGCTCTCTGGAAGCACAGTGTTTTTTTCTGCAAAATCTTGTGAATGAACTAAAAGATTATACGTCAAAGTTTGCTGTTTTTGCATATGAGCTCATATTAGAAAACACCCGTATCTGCCGTCATTTTTATCGATTTGTTTTCCTGGGGAACTTTTTGAAATCTTCGGCGCACACTCGACTATGCGCATGCTGTACCGTGTCTTCAGAAGTGGTTTTACACTCGTTTGTTGAAAATTTTTGGGCTGCATTCTTGTCAAACTTTTGTTCAATACATGAACAATGGCAATGCGCTTAGTGGGCGTTCATCCAGTAGTCAAAGCATCATCAATGTTTTGCGTTATGAATGTGCGTATCACAAATGCAGCAGGTAACCACCATGACCAGCGGAAATTCGGTGAATCCGAAGAAGCTAGTAAGCCGAGCGTGTTTTTTCAATAAAACGCGGTACTCGAAGCACCGTCTGTACTTTGCGGTTTTGTCTACGGAGGCGGTGAAACCAGCTTGCATTCAACTCTCATTTTCTTGAACACGGCCACGAGTTTTCAAACTATTTGTACGATTGGTTTCCGGTTAATTGGCGGCTAACCAAAGACCAATCAGACACCTGCTGGGTCCTTCTGAAGTATGAAATGCCGTCGTGTGATATGCAGTGGTTTGCGGTCAATAAATTCAACAGGATTCTCACCACTCCAGACATACACAACTACTGCCACGAGCGTCGACCGGCTGGGTTGATTGGGTGCCGCATAGCTAAGTTATATTGTGGCAGATGATGTGCCTTCGGTCCTGGCAAAACTTCGGAAGTCTAAATGCGTGTTTGTGTGGCGGTCAGAGAAAGGTAACCGTAGACACATATACTTCTCCCAGTGACGGTTGATGGCGTTGATCTGACGCCTCCCAGAATGGAAAGCGTAAGTACGAAACGCACGCCACAAACCGTTTTGGATAGGTCTTTCCAAAGCACTTAATATTCGGCTTGTAGATACAATCTGTAGATAACTTCCTGATAACAGGCGGCATGGATACCGGGGATCCTGTTGTGTTTGGTCGTGGAGAGCGAACAGTACAATACTATGCGTAAACTTTTCAACTTATTCAAGGAAAAGACTTCCGTTATGGGCAATTTGGCGACGCAAGTGCGATTCGAATGAGCCGCATTCGGCTGCGGCTTAGTGATATGCTAGCTTTATATCAGAAAGTCCAACAGGAAGCACGTATGCATCATTTAATATTGATGTATTATTGGTCATAATCACACTCTGCTAGCAGCCGGCACATGGATTGCATTTAATAATAATAATAATACAAAGTAATAGAGTAGTTTTTGGTATATCGCAGTACAAATACATATTATCGCAAGATCTGCAGCTTCTGCGCCGCACGGACGCACGTTTGATCTTTTATCTTCAACCCACCGATACAAAGTAATAGAGTAGTTTTTTGTATATCGCAGTACAAATACATATTATCGCAAGATCTGCAGCTTCTGCGCCGCACGGACGCACGTTTGATCTTTTATCTTACAACCCACCGGTTGTACATCACCCGAAAGTGGGCTGTTTATGCACCGTACGGAGCGGCTCAGTTTAGTAATGTGAACAAGAACCACCTGGAAAATGGCAATGGTCGCCTTAAATACAGAATGCACTGGGGCAGGCCTTAAAAAAGGTGATTCGCTGTGCCGAGTGGCTCATGCGATAATTTGGGATGCATACGTTGCATTAATTTGCAGACGGCATGTCCTGGAGATTGACGGCTACGTTCTGAACGTGGCCTACCAAATGACTACGTATGCGTGTTCTCTTGTTCTGAGGCGCTTGAGACGGCGACCACTAAGGCTGCATTATGATAGTGTTGGAACAAAAATAGGGTAAGCTCAACGTATGCTAACTGAACTAGGGTGTGTGTTGCGAATTCCCATGCTGTGAACACCCGCAGCAGCATGAGACTACCTCATTGAGGCAAATTCCAGTGTTGTTGATTCTTTTTTGCTGACCGTAAGACCGCGGTTTGATTACACTTCAAAATTGTTCTGATATCATTGGTGAGGAGGATTCAAAGCAATAGCATACTTAGTCAGGTAAATGGCGCAACGAATATTAGAACTTCGTAGAAGTGAACTTTTTGCTCTAGGTAAAACGATGTGCTACGTGGATAAGACGGTCGTTAGCGCACACGGGTTATATCATATTCGTGACATAATTACACAAAAGTTAATGATGCAGACTAGTGGTTTTTGTCTGTCAAAACGGACTCTGAAGACCTGGAGCGACGAAATGTACATCCGAGTTTCAGGCAAACGGATGTGTTAACGGAACTGCCCCAAAAATAACTTCTGGCAAATTGTACAAATTGCTCGCTAAGGCAGATCGTAATCCTTCATCTGGAGCCACGGCGTGGTAAACAGGGTCACGGCACTTGCCCAAGATTTCTGGATAAGGATTGTCCTTGCCACTCAGCGGCTTCGTTCACGTGAAAGGAACAAGCAAAATGACGGGAGCGACAATCTTCAGGTTCTCAACAATGAATAGAAGGATTACAATTACTCAACCGTCCAAAGTCACTCATGGCCAGCAATGTTCTCACTTTTAGTTCATGTTGGCCGGCTTCACCTTTGAACTAGTCGGACCTCATGACTATTGTCCTGGTTTTTTCGGGTCCTGCAACTGCAATTACTTTTCCTGTAATAGGCGTGCCTCGTTGGTTGTACCTTCCTCCCCGTTGGGTCGTTGCTTGCCGCGCTCAGGTTGTGACGACCCGATCATGTTTCAATCAGCATGAGCCCCACATTTTGGAAATGAATCTATCATTATTACTTCATAAGATATTACCCACTGTTCATGACAATGTCCCTTTTTTCACGCACTCTCCATTACCCGCAAATCTTCCAGTCTTGCTTTAATCCGTCTGTAAACGCATGATCATGCTTGACTGTGTGCCACCCAAAAGTTGGGAACAAACATTATTATTGCTATGACGTGACAGGTTGCTTCGTGATTACTTGGCCCGCAGAAGCTCTGGGTTTCATCGGTTCCCAATCGCGCCATGCTAGCGAGGGTGTGGCCCTTTTCTGACGTAGATGTATTCACAGTGAATCACTCAATGCTGTCGAAATAGATATGTGATTTTCTGTGCATTTGACGGGGCCCTGTTCAAGCGCACGTGAACATTATTGGCTTTTCCACCTTGTGTTTTGGCTCGGAGAATGAAGATCATTTATATGGAGATATCTGCTTCTGGCACGTCTATTTTTAGACGTTTTTTTATTGCTGGCCGTTCAAACCGAGTCACCTACGGAGACTCAAGGCTTGTTGAAATGTCGGAGGCTGTGGGTAGAGGAGCGCATTAGCAATTTCCACCTGGCATGGGATGTGCCGAGGGGAAAGGTATTAAGTCACCACGGACGTCAATAATTTTTATGCTGTATTTAATTCGTTTGGACAATATTGCCCCTCTGAACCACAATTTTAGCTTCTTCATTTTGCTGTTGATAACTCTTCCTGCTCTTATTCGGGGTGTTTCCTTCCCCATCCGAGTGCAGTTTCTGCTCAAATTTGGTTTCCTTAGTGCGCACTTTACACTATGTTCAGTGAAGCATTCATTGAATGATTGCAAAACCGCATGAAAATTCAAGTTCTTAATTCAAATTTTGCTACACTTTCGGGATATACAGAAGGAGGCTTTGTTTTTATTGTTTGATTTTCAAGCAAAATGTGGCTACCAGGGAATTTCTTCAAGTGTTTTGATTTGCTATGTAACCGCTTCCAACCACAATGGCTTGACAATCTTTAGAAGCTCGATTTGCATGGGTTTACACCCCGAACCCATGTGAAGGAAAACGTTTGTGCCCAGCTTCGTAAGGGCAGCACTTACGCCGGTCTTATAGGAAAATGAGTTCCAGAGTATCATCCTGAAGTCTCTCATGCACGCTTACGTAGGTGATAACGCGATGCTCTTGTCCGCAGTGCCAGAGTGCCAGATTAGCAGGTTGGCAGCAACCTTGAGAAGTTCCATCGAGGCCGTTAAATTACCTTGTTCGAATCCTCCTCATCTTTCGAAATATTCGCCGGTCCTCGAGTTGCAGGATGTTCAGAGTACGGAAGGACACTTGCATTGTGGTGTTGATATTTTTCGGAGATGAATTTTTGCTCATGGTTAAAATTGCCACCTACGCGTTTTAATAACATTTAATCACGCATAACACCGCCGTTTCTCTAGAATCGTACTTGAGCAATTCAGGAAATTGGTAGAGGCTCGAGTGCATTTTGCTCCCACCGACGGCATTTGTCTGCAATTGTCCCATCTTTCCACGAGTCATCATGGAATTAGAAAATTGTGTTCAACCACGATTGTCCGTGGACAATAAAATGCATGAAGCCACAATCCGGAGTGTACGGAAATGCACACTTGCATGTTGACAGATGCGAAGCAAGATGACATCACGGCCTTCAATCATGACATCCATCTCGCCTTGCAGCTCGCGGTGGTCCGAGAGTTCACTGGGAATCTCCGCATTCAATTAATGCTGTGCACTCAGGCATCAACTTTGGAAGAGCAAGATGCAACTTTCAAGTAAGATCAGATGAGTCAAATTATCTTAAGTGAGGGATGTGTGTTCCGCCTATGCTACGCAGGAGACACTTCTTGGGATTGCGTGTGTTACACTCGTTATTCTCTACTCACTAATGTGTTTTACCTACTGAACAGTGGTACATGCTGTTTTACATTCAGAGAAGATGACTGAACTGCTATCGTCTGTGTAAAATGTTCGTGATATGAAAATCTGATAACGGGTAGAGAATCTTTTGAGGGATTGACTGATTAGGTAATAGTGGACGAACTATTTTCATCGTGGGTTGCACTTTTATTCGCGATGTAATCCGCATTACTGCCGATGGGTCACGCGCCGTGGGAAAGCAACAACCATTTTTCAGGTAAAGAGGAAAATTATGTCTGAGTTTTTATGTGGTAGACTCGAGTCGGACCAAGTCAGCTTCGGGAAGGTTTGTTGAACTATTGTGGCACGATACGCTTGAAAGGCAGAGAATCCGTGACGATCCACCAAGGTGTGACTGCGGCGAGTCTCACAGAGCCGGTGATTTCGAAGTACTGACTGGGGCTTCCCTGTTGCTTTCCAAAAATGACAACCTACATGGTCGTCTGAACTGAAGTTTTTGAGGAGCTTCGACTAAATAAATAATGTGCGTTAAGTCATAGCTGTAACAACGCGCGCATATTATGGAACACCCAGCGCGGCAGTAGTATGTCGGATTACAGGATACAGAAGGCAGTTAACGTACACATCGTAACAAACAACACAACACATCTGACGAAGCGAGATGTATTAACATGGCTAGGATCCTTTGTGAAGGGCCAGTTGAGGCGAATCGAGGATTTGTCTAGCGGATGTATTTATTGCATCATAATGAATGAAATTTTCCCAGGTATTCTAGAGTGTGTATGAATGTGATTTCTTATTAGGGTCTATCCCATTGAACCGAGTGAAGTTTAATGTCAAGACGGAAAGCGAGGCAGCTGCGAATTTCAAACTGCTGTTGAACGCATTCAGGATGTTAGAAGTGAGAAAGGTGAGAACAATCGATCTTTTCGTAAACTTGAAGTGGGATAGCCCGAAATGACGTGCAAATAAATAAGTCAGCGCATTACAGTGGGGAACTCAAACCACGTTTCATGACGTTACTTAGTATATTGAACCCTGCTTTTCACTCCCGTATCCGAATCCGGTAGAAATGGTAGTTTCCTTGAGGACACTTCCACCATGTGGCTAGGACGATTCGCGAATGAATTAAGCCTGGATTATGCTACGTTCCGTTGAAACAGTAGAAAACTCGTGGCTTCATAATTGAGTGGAAGTATCGCTCTGTACAAACAACACAACTGCGGTAATGGTCACCGTTTAGTGGTACGGGTGAGATTTTTTTTTAGGTCTTTCGGTCAAGTGCTCGCGATCACCCTTAAGGGAGCACAGAGCTGCAAGGCTCCGTCCTTAAAATGGTGGTGGCTTGCAGACGGAATTTAAGCTCTGAATGCATGCAGTCAACTCTTGGAGTGGAAGTTGCGTCAACAAGCCCACTTACTCGTCGACCCACGTGGAGATATCTGGGAGTCAACTGGGAGAGCTTCAGTAGTTTAAAAAACCCTTCGTGTTCGATTTAAATGCTCCAGATATGTGTGATTATTGTTGCACTTTCTATAGGTGCGCTTTGTCTCCTCTTCTCTTTGTTATCGCAAGCCCCGTGGACTGGAAAATTTGCCTTATTGTTGTCCACCAATTTTTCGCCTTTATTGTTCAGCTCTGCTTTACAGACACGGTGTGTCTTTATATTCTTTTCACTTTGTAGCTGAAATCATATTTGATCACTGTGGATCCTGCCCGTACAAGAAACATCGATTTCACTCATAGCTGAAACGGTTACGATCGTCTGAATTTGCCATTGGCTTGGTAGTTGTGATCGTTCTGATTATACCTTAAGTCGATCCCGCTGCTTGGACAATATCCACAGTGGTCTTCAACATCATCTATGAAGGGTGCTTACTAAGGCGCCTGGTCGTGATCTCTCATGGCAACGATGTTTGCCAGTGTGTGTCAGGTGGTTCAAGCTGAACGCTACACTAAGCGGCATGGTGATTTCTGGCATGGAAGGGTCCTCATTTTCTTGCCATTCTTCCAAATGCACTTCTGCCCGCGACGAGCATAACCTTGAAGCTTCGACACTCAAAGTAAGCTTACACAACCAGTTTTACAGGATGGTATATAGTGTGAAGTTTGTATTTAGTAGACTCCTCAACCATAAAGCAGCCGACATCCCACCGTCTCCGTTTGCTGAATGATCTTTTTTTTCGAACAGGGATACTCATTACCTCGAGGGTTGGTTGAGATAACTCCCAATCTAGAAAATACCAAAGCACTGTATGGTAGCTCTAGAGCTGATTGTTTTAAGAACGTCAACTTTACACTGTAGAAAAAAGGACGTCGGTGGCGAAAGACCAAAGTATGGAAAGGAACAGATGGCGTGAAGAAGAGATTGTTACAATTGAAGTCTACCGGTTTTGTGAAGTGTCCGTTTTCATCTAGATGACCGTAAGCAATAAGGAGAACTCACGAAATAGCGTTGGACCAAAAACGAGGATATTTTGATTCTTGGTCCATTGGTGCACTTGGCTATGGCAGTTGACATAAAAAGCCCACACCCCGCAACCTGTTACAAACAGTTCTAGAGAATGATGACTTTTACCTGCGTTAGATAGAAACAAGTCAATAATATTTGTAGATGGCGGCTTTCGGCAACCTTAAGATCTCTTTCAGTTGAACTCGTCACTCAAATGGATAAGGACGTACTGTTTCTGAGGGGCCAGAAAGCACTTTTTCGAGGACAACTGGTCTGATTTCAAGCGCAAAAAATATCGGTCGAAGAGGGCAATAAAATAGCAAGCTTCCATCTGAGAGAGGACCCAGAGAAGGTGTTTGTGCCTGGATCACATGCCTGCAGGACCAAAAGCGTTGTGAGTTGGAAGGCTACTGCAATGTCTGATTATTTCACTAAGCAACACAAAGGGCACAAAACTCTTCATCTGCGTTTAAAAGAGAGTGTGGTTGCGTCAGAGCACCTGGGGTTGCTGGTGAAGGAGGCCGGGGTTTTTGGAAAATAAACTGAACCGTTCATTACCAAGCGAGAGGCTAATACTACAGCGGCATCAGGTAGTGCTTTACACTAGTTTTGGTCTCAGTCAATTATAATGATGTTAAAAACAAAAACTTGTACCGAGTAATCGAGGAAGAAGTGCAATACGAATATATGTGTAATAATGACCAAAAGCGGTGTGGCGCGCCACGAAAGCCAAAGTTGGCGTGCTGATTAAGACAAAAATAAATGTGAACGAATGTAGTCTCTGGAAACCAAGAGCGGGTACAAGCTACCGAGGGTAACTTATGTCGATGCCAGCGCTGGCTTTGACAGACTTGAAGCGCCGTCTTTATTTCCCGTGGCACTGTCGCCAGAGACCATCTGAGGTGTTGTTGTGAAGGGTGTAACATTTTGAGAAACGACCAGACCGGGAGGGTCGAGGGAGGAGGTAGATGCAAACGGGTGCGGTGAAGGCACTGGCAGATAAGACAGAAAACTGGTGTCCAGAAAGCACCGAAATGTCAGTTTGCGACATAGGATCAGGAGAGAGGCTGTGGGCTGTACGCGTTCACAGAGCACTTAGATCTGTTATCTTGACCCATGCTTAGGCTGTAGTGCCGCTACACCGTACCGCTAATCGACTTGCCGTAAGAACTGGCCAGTTATCTAATATGGTCAAGAAATGTTTAAACCTTGCGAAGAGGCCGATGTGGCCTCGAATGTGCTGGCTGTGCACAGTAACTTGCAGCACAGGAACTTGCTTTATGCGCACTCATGTGTGTGCACAGTAACTTGCAGCACAGGAACTTACAATAACTTGCTTTATGCGCACTCATGTAAAACTAACGCCACGGAGCCAAGTGAGCCAGATTATTAAGACATTTACCCCGGGCAGGGCCCCTTTAGAAGGCCACGTCTGCTTGATTGTGGGTGAAACTTTTGTGCCACAGAATAGGGGCGCGGTACTTTAGAATACCCTTCTTTAGTCTTAGAAACCGAACGATATCTCTTGTCATCCTGGCAAAACCCACAACTTGGCTGTATCTCGTTATCTGGCCCATTTTTGCCTTGGATAATAAGGCTTTGTTTAAATCGATTTACGTGGTTATGCATCGGTAAATCACCGGCATTCTCTTCTGACATTCGTGGTAAGGATGATGATGACAGTGAGATCACTCGGTTGTCCTCTGTTTTCGTGAGATTGGTCACCCGTTTTGCTCATTGGTTCTCTGTCGTTCGTGAAAACTGACGTGCACCCTTGATATCCCACCATGGTGGTGGGATTCTGAGTAGCTCAGCAAATTTTCACTGTCTGGTCTTAGGGTCTTCCGTGATTTACAGGTTGCTTCTTATGGTGCTCAAGATTGACGAATTATCCTGAGCTCAAAATCTCAAAATTTCTTTTTGGATTGGACCCCTATTGAGAACAGGCTGTGTACCATGCAGTTAGCCTTGGCCATCAAACCTCAAAAGAGCGGAAATATGTATGACTTGTTCTTGGTATCTGTGTACGCTTCAATGGATTTCAGTGTATATGCTGACAAGAACGAAGTATATTGTTAACTTTGGACTATTACATGATGACCAATGAGTGCAGAGGTGAAAATGACAGATGTTAAGCTGAATACCCAGCCATAAACTTGAATGGTAAGTTTGGCGTTTCGTTTCAAAGACCGGACAGCGATGATTGATTTATTTAGTTGTGCGCAGACCATTGTTTATTGCAAGCATCAGCTTTAACAGAAAAGAACGCACACTGGTTTCTAGCGTCCTCCTAATCGAAGACAGCTTTTCACGCAGTTTGGTCACATTAAACTCAGTTGTCAGAGGCCAACGTACTTCAAAAACTGTGACTCTTTGTGGAATACCTGTACGGACTCCGCTCATGCTTTGTTATCCATTCTTTTGCCGACAGCAAATCAAAGGGTTTTTCCAACGTTAACCTCACTATCTGAAACGGCCACTGAACGAAATAAAGGTATCAAACTGCTATGAACATCAGTTCTGGCAGCTGAGCCGAAGTTCTTCAAGTTTTAATGACCACAGTTTGCTAGCCTGCCTATTTGAAAACTCAATGGCGACAAAACTCGTGTTTGGTTTTTAAATGCTCCGTCTCTTCCGTGGAAGAAATGGGAAACAGCCCTGTATTATGAGAGCAGTACTGCAAAATGATTGGACAGTAGCCCCAGACCAGAAAACTAACTATGATGGGTGGCTTTTGAAGTCAGCTTGGGAAATGGGAGAGGGTTTTACCATTGAAAGTAGCCATACTGTATTTCACCTTGTCCAAGCGGCCGGTTCAAAGAAACCTGCCTTAAAAATCGAGTCTGTTATTCTTCCACACATTCGTTCACAAAGTCTCAGGGAATGCTTTCGGTTGACCTTCCACGTAAACAACACTGCTGAAATCAACGGCCTGTGTAGAATAAAAATAAAACTTCTTAGTCCCTTCTGGAAGAACGTGTAAAACTACCTTTAAAAAATAAACAGAGCATCTTCCGCAGAGTTGGATCACTCACCATATTCAATGACCGTGAGGGAGTCGTTCAGCTGTGACATCCTTTCGCTGCCTAACTGCCATGCCACCAAAAGGAAGCACGAGGGCTGGGATACTGTCAGGTTTCCCAGTCCTAAACAGGAGAAGTTGAAATGCAGAGGTCGGGTTTGAACCACCAACCTTGGGGTCAGTAAATTCGCGCTATTACCACTGAGCCATCTCAGCCCCTCGTTTATTGGTAGTACGGCATGGTTTGAGAAACTTCAAGTCAAGATTGATTCACAGATGACCATAGGTATCTAGTGTCTTGGAAATCGCTGTAATGAATGATGCTCCGTGCAGTGAAAAATAATCGAATTCATTGGTTCCTCATAGTCAAGATTTGCTGGCTATTTTAACTACTGGATTAGGAAGCCTATAAACTAACAATCTATTACTTATCAAGAAAAGGGATATTCCTTTGTGTTTTGGATAGGTGCTTAAATTCCTGCTTGGTTTGGCTGCAACTCTCTCCACAATAGGGAACCTGCGTTACCTGTGGCGTAGGCATGAAATCAGCTTATCCGTCAAGGATCGAGTGTACCCTCTGCGGTGCGCGCCACACTACTATGCCGATCAGAAACCTGGCCGTTGCTCGCTGAGCATGTCAAAAGGCTTTCTGTGTTTTAGCATGTCAAAAGACTCTCTATTTGGCCATCGATGTCTTCGGAGCATTGCTCGAGTCCATTGGGAACACCGGATCAGCAATTTCGGATTGTAATAGTAAGAAATAACTCACTCTCGTTAGATGAACTGATCGCACTGCATCGGTTGTGGTGGCTTGGGTACGACCGTTTTCCTTGAAGGGTTCTTTTCGCACAACCACGTTAGGAGTGGAAGTTAGCCAGAGGCGGTCAAACAATAACTTGGCAGTGAAATATAAAAGCCGGTACAAGCAAACTCAGCTGCGCTGGTCGTTGCCGTCTTCCTATCCAGGAAGACGGGCCTAACCAATGGTTGGAGACATTGTCAGACATGGCACAGTCGCGCCTTCAATGGCGCTCGTGCATCCAAGCTATTGCCTTCCATGCATAGCTCCATTCCTAACTTCTACACTTGACAGTTCACTGACAGTGCTGTATTTAGGCACAGCTACCTACTCGCCTCCCCAAACCTTCGGTGAACGAAACTGTAGCAGCTACAACCACAATGGTGAAATCCAGGTAAGGTGGACATAGCAGGCTTAAGCTGTTTCAGTTTCACGTCGTTAGTAAATAATGATCGTGACTCAGCACCAGTCCTGAGCAACGGGTTTCGTTTAAGAGGTGGCTTGTAAAATGTCAACCTCGTCTGTAGGTGGTTAGTCGATCAGCGACTGAAAAATTACTGGGCTGTATCTAGAATTGGGGGGTAAATTCGCTTGTTTTGAGTTGCTATTCGCCCATTCTTTCATTCGGCCTCCGCAGTCAACGTCGATTCGAACAAATCAGACATTTACAAACACAAAAGTGTCATTTTAATGTCACTAGCGTTATTACAGTTGTCTTCCAGGAGAGAGGGTGTTTGGAAAGACCGGCTTTCAGAACAGATCATTTTTAGTTGATGAAATTTGGTTGAAGAAAAACGTCCGAAACAAGAAATCCAGCCGGAATGCAAATGAGTCTCTTGCGAAAACCGAATGAATATTCAAATGAGCATACCCGTTGAAGTGGCCGTTCATTCATATTTGAAGTAAGCGATTGTGTCTGACTGATCTCCAAGGCTTGTGCAAACGATGGGAGCATACGCATGACAATTATTGTTAGATCTTATAAAGTTCATCTTCACAATAAATAGTCTGGGTTAGTAATCCGCTGAATAATGTATGATAATATGCAGCAGTTGGTAGTAAAAATGATGCCTAACTCAGCATAGAAAGGATTATCATGGGATGAAATATGTGCACTTTTTATGGCCAACAATAGAAAGATTTAGTTGCTATGATAAGTATCAGTTTTCTGTACTGTTTTGTGATAGATAGATCGCTTCCGGGAACCGAAGCATCGTGCAGCGAAAACAACCGCCCCATAATTTTCAGCCTACCTATTTTTCTAATTCGTTTCGACCACCTTCATTTCATCTACTTCCTGACAGGATATTCCAGTCGACAACCTCATCAGAGGTGTATTTTCTGAGAATTTCCGATTTGCCCAGTGGTTCAAATTATTCTACGATGCAAATATCACCCAAGCAAGGTCGTTTGATGGCTTTGGAGACCAGGAACCATATGAAACTGCTCCAGGACTTATACAGCATCCACCCAGAAGACCTTATTCAGATTCTACGAGAGAATATAGGAAGGCTGAGGACAGGAATTCTCAACGTCCACCAGTCTATCCAGACTCTGCCAGGCAAAATAGGTTTTTCGATCAGATGCCAGTTCGGACGGATCATGGAGGACCGAGGACAGATTTACATGAGGAAGGGGAGGAAGTTGAAGAACCAACTGACGACGGTAAATTTGTCTTTGCGAGCGTGACCGGTATGGTTGTCCCGTTCCTATGCTATGGCTTGCCTCTGCTACTCTTTTACAATCAATGCAATTGTGACGTTTTGAGTAAAAACCGAAAATGTCGGGACTTCATCAACGATACCGGGAAACGATACCGGATAACATTCAAATAACTCTTCCCAGCCACAAGATGCAAACTGCGGACACTAAACTTAAAAGAAGTTTGGTAGTCGTACGTTAAGGTTGATGTAGCGTGGTCAGAGCCCCGGCTACCAAAGACATTGTTTCGGCAACTTCTGCTTTCTGGTAAGCAGAACCTCAAAGATAGGCATATTTTGAGTCATGTTCACATAAAGGTACTCTTGTGGTCGATGTCAGTTCATTGAAAAATCGCCTGAAATCTTTAACTGAAACAAACAATAGTTGTGGTGGCTCTTGTTTAAATTATGTGCATCATAGAGACGGATTTGTTTGTCCAACTACACTCATTTGCAAATAACGTTGTTATCGGAGGACTCATTTGAGCTGCAACTGAAGTTCTCGCTAATGATTTTTCCCGGAACTCAACTAGGATCCATTTTAATTTTCCCGTTAACACACACAGTTTTCAAGTGACTTGTTCTTTTACTGGATCACGATTTCTTATCAGTTAGAGAAAGGAGATGGGAATTCGGGGACTGCGCCTACCCATGAGCGCCAGGAAGGATGAAATTAGTAGTAGTCTGTCAAAGAGTTTTCAGTAGTCTTATATGTAGTGGCGTGTCAAGAAAAGGGCACGACTGCCGTCGACCTCATGCACAAGTAAAAGGACTACGTGTTGTATGAAGCTCAATTTACTTCTGGTACTGAAATGTCCATTGTTTAAATAGGAATGAGGATCGCTAGATGGTGTAAGGTGAGATCTAGTCAGATTCATTACGAAACTCCTATTGCATTCTCACAGGGGCAGATAACGTGAAATCACAAATTGCGATAGATTGTGCATCAGTCATTCATTTCTCCCAGAATATTATGAACCTTCTTTAACGCGTATCCTAGTTGAACATTTCGTCAAGGTCTAAGTGAAGTTGATGCATATTCCATCGAGACAGTCATCGCACGCGACCACTGTACGTTGCGGTCACGCAATCCTTGTATGTAGTACGCTACGTGGAACTGTCCAAGCGGAAACACCATCAAAGGGCGTTCAACGCTCCAATGCCTGGCCCACGGTTTCCGGGATTTCAGTAACGATTAGCCTGGTGATCTCGGTTGAACCGGTCGACTGAGGCGCGGTCGATTCGGTGTGATGTGTTTTAGTGAACACTATTGGCTGAGCGGCCCATGTGTTTCCTATGATGAATACTGAAAGCCGTATGGGGAAACATCCCACCATGGGAGATTATTACCACACGGGGACGATTGATTCACTCTGTTGATGTTACTGCGGTTGTCCATAGCATCGCACTTGTTTTACACGATATCTACAGAGGTGGAACCGTACATGCGAGTTCAGGTGGTTGTCGCGTCAGAACCATAAGCGCTTTTCCGATGCCAAGTACACGACCACACAGTTTAGTCTAATGAGCTTCTCTTTCTACACACTTTAGGAAGAAAGTAAAGCTTAGAGTATGCATTTGAATTCGGTGTAGAACTACGGCAAGAAAAACTCGGGCAATGCCATCTGAATGCTTGTGCTGCTTCGCGTGTATGCGAGAAAAAGGTCACTTTCTATCTGTTTGAAAACTGCGTTAGCCAGCCTTCCAAAATTATGAAAGAGGTTCTTTTGCTGGTACTTTCAGTCTTTTTTAAACGGTTTGTTGTCGTCTTCTGAATCTATCGGGGACCGGAATGGAGGCCAGTATTATCGTTTGGTAACTTTTTAGGCGGCCCAATTGTGGACTGATGTCTGGATTCTCGAAGACACTGAAAAATTCCACTCACAGCTTGTCAACTTGGTTCATGAGGCATGAAAGACAACATCAGTTATCACCGTAAATGTTAAATGGTGACTTCAACGTAAGCTGAGTAAGAATCCGTTTATAGACGCAATACACTACTTATAAGGTTGCTGAAAATCCTTTGGCGGCCCACGATCAGTTTCGTCCTCCTTGGGGCTCGTCAGGTAGGCGCAGTCCCCGAAATTCCGTCAACCTTATGTTCTACTTGAAACCAAATTGCACGAAATTTACGAAAAGAACTCATTTGCCAACTAATTTGGTTTTTGAGAGACTCACCAGGAACCCAGCTGAATCTCTCGTTTGTGATGTTTCCAGTCAACTGGATGTGCTGCGCCAGGCCTCCTCATGTTCCAGTCGCTACTATATTCGAGATATCACGATACATAATGCACTACTCACAAGGTTGCTGAAAACGAGAGATCCAGCTGGGTTCCAGGTTAGTCCCTCGAAAAACCAAATTTCTTTGGAAATGACTGTTTATCTCTAAGGTTCCTTGTAATTTTCAGTTAGTTAATTCCTCCCCCGTTGCTAGCAGCTAAGGTCTTTCGTGGAGCAAGCGGTTAGTCAAACTTAATCTCTTCTCTTTAAGTCTGTCCATTGTGAAGCGATGAGACCTAGAACGTTAATTACCCTCTATAGCGCTCATTCAATTTCCCGATAGACTAATGTTCGGATACCTCGAGCACCTCCGTTGAAGTTAACTGTATAGTCACTTGACCTTCAGCTTGAATCAAAGGGACAAACAGGAGAACAGACAAACCAGTTTGTCTCAGCTGACAGCACCTTAACTCTGTTTCATCCCTTTGGTTCACACAGGCAGATATCCCAACTGCGTGTCTAGTGTTGTTGCATAGGAATTCATTAACCGAGTCTAAATGGCTTATTGACGTTCCACTGAATCGTTCATAGGCCTAGTTCAAGGGATTTCAAGATTTCGACCCTGTCAAGACACTCACAAGCACCGTGCCTGTTAGAGAAAAAAAGCCTCCACTGCATAATTATTATTAGTCTGAAAGAGAATTGTACGACCAGTGAAAGCGCATTCATTCAACTGCACGATCTGAGAAGAATTCGAATTCCACACTCTTCTGCGTACCAATTCGGGTTTAACGGGAGGTTCATCTGGAACCCAGCTGATTCTCTCGTTTATGATGCTGTTACGCAACTGGATGGACTACATCAAGCCGCCTCATGCCTCAATTGTCACGATATTTGAGATATCGCGATACACTTCATAGACGTGATTTTATATTGTTCATGCATCATTATCCAAAGATTCACTTGGGTTCCAGATGAGTCTCACATCAAAAACAAATTGGCATGCAGACGAGTGTATACGTTGAATTTCGTGCAATATGGGTTCAAGTAGAACATAGAACATAGAACATAGAACATGTTGACAGAAACGCGGGTTCAGGTGGCTGGGATGCTATGCGACCTTACAAAAGAATTTTTATATTGTTTCCTTACTGGACAATTGGATGGTACTATTGTTTAACAATAATTCATGCGGAAGAAACTAATGCTCTCAAGAAATACACTCATTTGCAAATCAATTTGGTTTTCACAAGAGACTCAACTGAATCACTCGTTTATGATGTTCTACAACTGAATGTGCTGCACACAGGCCGCCTCATGATTCAGTTGGCACGATATTCGAGATATCGCTGTATATTTTCATAAAGGAAACTAATGCTCTATTCCTCAGCTGGGAGAATACGAAGTTGCGTAGCACGCCGAGATCCAGCAAACTTGCAAAAATAGCTTGGTTGCTCTTGGGTAAGAGCCAAAGCATGAACAGTCTAGTTCAGCTGGCTATTCGAGCGAATAAAATACCTTTTTTTCTAATGAGTGCTTACGGATGGTCTCTTTTGACCGGACAACTACACTGTTAACATGTGGTGAAAGATACATGTACTCTGCAATCTATTTATCCGTAGCACGTCGCCGTGTGATTTCCTACTTCAGACAAGGAGTCGCTATCAGGAGCAACTGACAAGAAGTTTCGCAAACAATCATAGTTTCCCGTTTCTTTCTTCTTATTCTTTCATGTTTCAAATCTCGTGCCTCCGTACGATTTAATGACAGCTCTCTACGGAAAGGTGATCATTTCGAATGGTTTATTTTTTTAAAACTGGTAACCATATGGGATTTTCCACAAGAAACTACGTCTATTCCACCTCACTGGGGATGACGGCGACAGGATGGAAACCAACAACGCATTCAGATGGTATTCAAAGAGAACCTTAGTCCAGTTTGATCATCATCACCATCAAAGACAGCAACATCAGTGTTGACACTGATGCTTCACTACCGTACAACCCAGTTTTGAGCGGTTAACTTGTGGAACATGGAAGTTGTATGGAGCATGCACTTTAGTAAGCGGAAGCTCGGTATACCTACTCGGTGATGAAGTCAACGGGAAAAGGTCCAACCTGAATTTACACGTGCTACTAACTTGGCACCAACTTTTAGTTCATGACCGTTTTTGTACGAACCTTGATTGAGAACTGCTCAGTTCATGGCACTGCACGTCTGAAGCTGCACTTTCAAGACCCTGCTGAGCACGATGAATGTTTTTGGATAATTGAAGCGTAATGCAGCAAACTCAGTGGCTCGCTCTTTATCGTACTTATCCATCCCGATTTTATGGTATTGATTGACTGGCTAGGTTTGACTCACTCGGGTATTTTGAAACTGTTTCTGTGTTGATGAAGCGCAATGTGATTGAGACTCAGTATTACTCAACCATTGGGATATATAATCAACGCGTTTTCCCTGCATTTATAGAGTTTATGCAGAATAAGACACAAGGGCATGATCTCTCACAACCACCAAACCCTGAGGGCGGACGTCTTTCAAGTGAAGAACATGAGTTTACAGGATATTTCACTTCAAATGACGCTACACAGTTTTACCATTCAGAAGGTTCTGGTAACAAACGCTTCACGGAGTCGAATAGTGATAACCGTTTGGTTCAGACTGCTAGCTTTGCCAAGCGTCGTACGAATAGTTTCCGTTCTTCGAAAAATTACGGTGATAAACTGCCCCCACCTTCTCCTTTGCCAACAAATCAATGTGGTCTGGTCGGAAATCACACGGGACGTGGACCTGGTACACAGAAACAAGCTGTCGAGAACTTGCTTGCCTCTGGGGATAGACCGATGTCGGCAGTAATGGCTTCAGCGGACTCCGTATCGCAAGTACAGACACGTTTACCGGAATCTTCACGAACAGCCAACGCGCCACACGCCCCATCTTCAGTGGTGGAAGAGGAATCGGTAAACACAACAGTGTCGAATAGTTCAAGGAAAGTCATGCCAAAACACATTGCACGCGCTAACCAACGGATGAACATCCCGACAGCTCCGAATGTATCTCCCAACGTCTTTCTCAGCACTCCGTCAAAACCCACCACACGTCCACCAGCATACCCGCAACACATTTTTGACCCTCGGCCAAGCGATTTAACGTCAAGTGGACTAGGGACTGAAGCGGAACTGCAACGCGAACTAGCTCTACTGCGCTATGGGGTATGCCTCATTTTTTTTACCTTCAGTGTAATCTATTGTTAGTAGTCTCGACTGCACCTTCATGTATCCAATAACCTAGAAGGAATATCCTCGCATCATGCCGGTTTACCACCCCAACGACCAAAAAATGCACATACAATCCACCGTTGCTACATTCCTAGACAGATGAAATGCGTTGTCGACTGTTCCTTCCGATGCCACATAAACTATGTTCAAGGCTAAAACAAATACCTTGCTGCTCACCATGGGCTTTCACAAGGTAACCTGTTCAACACTGACAAAATCGACAACCGAGTTGTGGTTGACTCTTTGTTGAACAAACTCGAAAAGTGATTTTTCGGAATGTGAAATTGAGGAACTCTTGACCAATAGAGTATTGCGTTTGGACATTAGAAAATCCCACTTGTGAGATGCTTGGCAGCCAATTTCGCTTCGCACATCGTCTGAGCGAGCCAATCAGTTCAATTTATCGGCTAAAAACCGTGCATCATGGGTACGCAATTTCGATCAACTCCAATTAGCGCTGTCCTACCATTGTACTAACAACGGAACTTTTTTTTCCTTAGGGTAAGAGATAGAACACAGATTTGATGATATTCTCCGCTTTGTACGCATTCCTGTGTAGTTTTTACTCTAAAACTACAGTTTTCAACCAGTCCTGCTAACTGTTGTTACGGCAACGGTCCACCGCACACTACTGTCAGGTCATGAATTTACTTCTTGAAGATCTTACAACTAAGACAACACACATGACCTCAACCACAAGCCTCTTAGGGATTAAAGTACATTTGCAACGCAGATTGTTGTTCATGCAGACTGTTGCAACATAAGCCCTTCCGATTTTTATCTGTCCTATTCCGAAGCGTTGTTTTTTTTTGCATAATTGTCCGGGGTTCAATAGGACGATTCATTTGCTGGAAGTTGAGAGGGAGTGCTGATCGGCCTGTTCTGAAAGTTTGCCTCGTTTGGAGGGAAAACGAACACACTTTATTGAACTGTGGCTAGATTAGAAGTCTTAGTGCAGTCTTGATAGCATTTCTCATTGATCGTTTTATGCACCCCTTCAACAGAGTTTGGAGCAAAGACGAACCTTGTTCTACTGCCAAAAGGAAGCACAGTTCTATTTCAGTAAACTTCGAAAAATTGAAGATTTCTGCTATCGACTAAAAACCGGGTCGAAGCAAGCACGTGAGGACATACTAGACACGATTTTTGGCATTCTTTATGAGACAGAGGTAAGCGGATGTGTAAGTTTTGAATACCTTTTATTTCAATTTTTTAACTTGTTGAGCTGAGCAGGTCCTTTAACGTTATGTTACAACTCTTGTGGGAAGTGTGGCCAATCAGCTGCGCCGGCCCGAAGATCAACAACCCACGTTACTAGGTTAGTGTAGTCTATTCCACAAGTTATCTTAATCGCAACTGACAGTTGTTTGAGATGATCTTTCTTACGAGATCAGTGAGCATTTTGGCAGTATGTTGGTTTGATGACCAAGACAAACAATGTACGTCATTCCATCGAACCAGCTGTTGTTTTTCCAAGAATAAAACAAAGGCTCTAGATTATTTGGCAATCGACCATACTGGTGCTCCACAATAGTATCAGACAATATCTTCTAACCTTGTGTAAGTGATCGATGAAAAATAATTAGGTCACGGGATCGCTTTCCGCAATCTTCCTCCAAGTCGGTTCGGCATCTGAACAACTGGTTCCTCCTGGCTAACTTACTGCAATGAATTTTCAGAGGGAATATCACCATTTGGGACTCGTATTACTACCGACCAACCAATCGAAAGCAGGATTACAGGATAAGTGCAGTTTCGAACCAGACTGAAGATTTGTGAGCTTCACACTACCGATGTTTACCAACAGGAATAAAGTGATTTTTCAGCGTGGACTGACTTCACTTGTTGGATCCATAAATTCTCTTCACTGTCGGAAACCGTGTACATCATCAGCGCACTCTCCTTTCCTTGTGCACGAATTCGTTAGGCGGACAAACATCACATGACTGTGGTTTTGGCAATGTGTCGTTTGGAGCTGCCGTGGCTCTTTTTTGGTGTATTCCAAATGCATATTTCGGATACGTCTATATTGTTCCATGGATCCTTTTTCGCCGTAACCTGCACATACCTACCCTTGACTTAGCGAAATACACTCATCTGCAGACTAATTTGGTTTTGCGAGAGACTCACCTGGAACCCAGCTGAATCGCTCGTTCGTGATGTTTCCAGTCAACTGAACGTGCTGCACCAGGCCGCCTCATGTTTCATTCGCTACTATATTCGAGATATCGCCATACATGTATATTCGTAATGTACTACTCATAAGGTCGATGAAAATTCGTCGACAGCCAACGACCGGTTTCGCTCTTCTTGGGGCTAATCAGGCAGGCGCAGTCCCCGAGTTTCCGTTAACCATATGTTCTCCTTGAAACCAAACATCAAATGAGAAATTCAACTGGGTTCCAAGCGAGTCTCTCGAAAGACCAAATTAGTTTGCAAATGAATGTATTTCGCTAATTTCGTGCAATTTGGTTTCAAGTAGAACATAAGGTTGACGGAAACTCGGGAACTGCGCATATCTTATGAGCCCCAAGAAGGGCGAAACCGGTCGTGGGCTGTCAAAGGATTTTCACCAACCTTATGAGTAGTGTATTACGAATATACCCTTGGCTTATTCGGTGAAATTTTTTCTATCTACCGAGCGCTATCGTCTTTCACTTTGTGCCAAGGTCTTCCTTCCTATTACTGTCGGAGATCGATGATAGGGACAAGGGCATGCGACATCATTTGGGGGTACATCCACCAAGTACCAGGATGATACTACGATTGCATAGTTCAGTCCTACACTAATCACCGAGAAATCCGCGTGCTCGGGAAATTGACCCGGGGCTATATACCACAATCAAGTACGGATGAATGGTCTCGAAAAAATCGATGGACTAGGTTTCCAAGGTAGACAATATGTAGCATAGTGAACCTGTTTCATCCATAGCCCTGTGTCATAGCAATACGAATGTGGCATTATCTTTGCCGCGTGCAGTAAACCAGCTCGATCATATAGCACACCTAACAGAACTAGCACGTGGTTCAACTACACTCATTTGTTCACCAGTTTGGTTTTAACGCAAGACACCCGAGTCCCAGGACAATCTTTTGTTTATGGTGTTCCTCAATCGAATGTGCTGCACGATGGTTGCCTCACGTTTTAGTCGGTACGATATTCGAGATATCGCAGTACATTTTCCTGAGGGAAACTACTCACTACTCTTGGACAGTTGGTTTTGACCTTCTTGGAGCTCATCAAGTAGGCACAGTTCCTGAGTTGAGACTTTTACTCCAACAGTGTAATGGCTGGTGTGTCACAAGTCACATACAATGGACAATGAGTGATCTAACTATCAGTGACAAAAAGCTCTAGGCGCTCAGGGATATAACCAAACGCGTAATCAGTAGTAAACTGTTCTTCACGGAGGACGATCTGGTTCATGGAAATCTCGGAATGATACCTTTCGAATTGATAATTGGTAATTTGGCACACGCACGTACTATGAGTTTGGGGACGAGATGGACAAAGTGGTTGGAGCGCAAATTTGCTGACCGGAAGGTGCGTGATTTGAACCCAACCTCTGCCTCTCGACTCCCCCTGTCTAGGCTTGGGCGACCTGGCAGTATCCCAGCCCTCGTGCTAGGCACCGGAATGGTGTTACAGCTGAACGATTTTCGTGAGTTTGGTTCAACGCGGAAATCAACCGGGGTTTCTAGATCGCCGAACAGTTTGTTCCATTGCTGACCGTGCCAAGAAACGGCATTTGCACAAATGATTTTACCCTGTGTCATGCGAGTTCGCTTTATCACTCTTCTTTATATCCCTAACTGGAAAGTACGTTGGGAAGACGGATTACTCTAACCCTAAAGCACAGTTAGTCCGACCAGGCACTATTTGGACTAGCCTAGTCACACATTGGTGGTGTTTTGCCTTTTAAACATGCAGAATTATTAAGACCAGATTTTTTCAGCTATTGATGGGACAGAGTGTCGATATAGCAACGTGAGAGTAACCGATGAACAACATTCAGCATCTATCCGGTTCAGTCACATCTTGGATTTGGAACTCGAGTCCAGGCTTATTGACGTTCCTTGTATGCAGTAATATTAATAAGTAAAAGAGGGGCTTGGGTCTTTATATAATCACAAAAGCGTTCCATGTCAACTATATACATGGTTCTGCAGCTGAAACATGCTTGAGATTATCTGTTTAAGACTATCTTCCTTGCTTGTTGTAATCACCCCTTGTACACGGCTGAACTTTCGTGTTTCCTCTTCTCGAATTCATGAATCCATTACCAGCAAACTCAGCTGCACTGGTGATTTCCGTCTTCCTTGATGGGGACCCCAAGACGGGCTACATGAATGGTTAGAGACATTGTCGGATATGGCCCAGTCGCGCCTTCAATGGCGCTCGTGCATCCAAGCCATTGCTTTCAATGCATAGCTGCTTCCCAAGTCCCCCCACTTGACAGTCCACGTACAGTGCTCCAGCCTCCAACGCGCAGCTACCTACCCCACCTCCTCGAATCAGCGGTGAACGAAACTGTGACAGCTACAACCACTGTACGACAAGTATGCGGTTATTACAGCTGACAATAATGATGATGATGATGATGATGATGATGATGATGATGAAGCAGTATGTGCTGTCCGTTGTGCCACGTTGTGATGCGAAACCACTCGATGTTTGCACAACCGTGCCGTAGAAAGGAAGCAATTATCTAATATAACGTTCGTTTTGGTGTAGCTGTAACACCCTTTTCGGTGTCTAGCTGCCACGAATGAACAACGTGGGCTGAGATACTGCCAGGTTGCCGATTCTTAAACAAGATGATGAACCCATCGATGGTCGAGGAAACAGTGGGAGTAGCGGAAAATTCAGTATCCCATTCGCACTAAGGTGTTTTTGTTTGTTAAACTTTAAAAAAAGCTTCGGTGGTTTGGTCGTGTATTACGCATCGCACATCTTGCTGAAAAGAGTGCTGTTCTCCGTGTTCAATTTACGGTACCACGACCCGCCAGAGGGAAATAAAATCAATCGGGACTTGCCACAGAGGACGGGGTCTGCCTGATCCGCCCTGCACATGGTTGGATACGCTGAGATATATCAATGCTAGCCGACTTCAGTTGTTAGTTTCTATCCAGATTGTCTGAATGTGGAGGTGTAGGCACCTGCGAATGATTGTGGTAGGCTATGTCCTTTCCCATCCATATTTATTCTTTTCTTCACAAGAAGACTTTTGAATAAATTATGGTTGTACAGCAGCGAGACATCGGTGTTGAGAACAGATGTTTTGCCGTCGATGATGACTCTTAGCGGTGATGTGATAAGTTACCTTGAATTTGTCATTACACTGATCTGATTTAGCTAGCACGGCAACAGTCCACCGAAATATTCATCAAATTTTGAAGCATATTTAGGTTGCTCAACTTTTCACAGATTCATCATCATCATCATTGACAGCATGACATCTGTGTTCAACACCGATGCTTCACTCCCGTACAACCATGATTTATTTGAAAGCCTTGATGTGAATAAAAGAGTAAAGGTGGACGGGGGAGGGACTCAGTGTTAGCTTATCACAATCATTCCGAGGTGCCCATACCTCCAGAAACTCATTCAGGCAATCTGGATAGAAACTGACAACAAGAACGCCACTGACATCGGTTGGCAGCCATATCTTGTAGTGTCTCCAACCAGGCACAGTGGGGATCACGCGGTCCCCATCCTCGAAGGCGAGTAGCACCGACAACACCCGACAACACCTTCCAAGTATGCCAAACGAAAGGCGAGTAGCACCGACAACACCCAAGCAATACCTTCCAAGTATGCCAAACGGTCTTCTCTCTCATCATAAGGGATCTAGCTGTTCACTCCACAAAAGCAGTCTCAAAGCATGGTTTCGCCAACAATTGTTTGGCGATATCTTTTACCCTAGAATTTGCACATGGTTTTGTCAGAAAATTAGTTGAGCCTAATATATGACTCAACAGCATTTATGTGGACCATTCCAGTAGGTTGTGATCAAGAAACCACTTTCATCTGTCAAACACCGGCACAGTTCGTCCGCCCCGGGGCAGGTTCTACACTCTTCCACTGATCGATTCCAACCTTCCAAGTTGTAACGTCGAGTCACTTTTTTTTGGAATGGCGGCGTTGTAACCACTGTCACATTTTTTCTCGTTCGACGGCATATCAACCCGACCTTCTCAAGATCATCCGTTCGGCCACCTGTTTACTAATTGCTCTGCGGGATGAACGTATCCCCCCTTTTAACGTGGCTTCCCGCGTGTCAACACAGGCGGTAAGGTATCGCCTGCGCCGAAATCCTCTGTTACAAAAATAATCGAAATGAACTTATCTTGTGCTGTTAATGTGCCTTTTCTGTCCCAAAGCTGGACAAACGGAACAACCTTGTGTGAGGTTGTAAGTGATACGAATTAAGGTAAGTGGACTTTTTGGTGATCTCGCAACAAAAAAACCAAATCAGTTTTGATGGAAATCGACGGACGGGAACAAAACAACATGGGGAGTGCAAAAAACATGTTTGAAAAGGTCAGTATCTCATTTACGGAAGATATTACCTTTAAAAATTAAAAGTGGTAAGAGAACTTGCATGAGATACCTTGTATTAACCTGATGGTTTATCAGTTGTCGGTGAAGCAGAACTAATGGCTTGCAGTGTCCTGTGATGAGTTTGTCTCGGTAATGTGCATGGAGTTGTAAGCGCACGTCCGTTATACACTTTACCTTTTGCTTTATGCCTTAATGTTACAGATGATAACTTATAATGAGTTTGCTCTGCAATTTCCCTTTTTAGGAGGGTTTTGTTTGTCCTGATGAGTTGCCCACGTGACGGTGATAGCAGTCAAAACAACAGAGGCGCCGGGAACAACAGCAACAACGAGAAACGGTTGGCAAGAACGGGGACTTTGGCCGGCCAGTTTCATTTACAATAATGCGTAGGCTTCTGCAACCCCGAATGCCACTTTGTAATATTTCCAGTTGACTCTTTCACTTATTTTATCTTTCTTGAAGCGCAGTTCAACAGACTCGAGACCAAAAACATCAATGTACAGAAGAACGTAGAAAATGGGAGGTGTGTAGCAAGATCTGCAGCCGTTATGCTTTGAGTGTAGTTCTGTTATACACTTACGAATACCTTCGCTTTCTCACCTAACAAGAGCAGTTGCACAGTATAGTGCTATTCTCACATTTTCCCCTTCTCGGATAGTTTACTTCGGGGTTGTTCGATTTGGTCATGTTGAACAACCTACGTATGGCACCTATCCAGTAAATATGCCGCTTAAAAGCTTCACTGTTGATTTTTTAAAATTTTCCTGCAGACCAAGTGCAGGTTGGAAAGGGAGTTGAACCTGCTATGGGACTTTAGGTTATTGGTAACAATGTTTAAGTCGACCGATTACTAATCTGTCAGGCATCACCCTGGACCAGCGATTTCATGTTGCGAGAGAGTTGGTCGTTGATATTACTCAGACCCCAAGCATTTAAAGTTAAACAAAAAAACGGCAGGGGGACGATTGTTCAAACAAGAGTCATGCTAGAATGCATTCTACAAAATCCCGCAACCAGAAACAAAATGTGTCCAGCAGCTTTCAAGTGTCTGTGACGCTACCTGACTGGCAGTCTAGTCGATCGACACAACCAGTGTATGTCACTGGGTTGTTGTTTGAGGTGTCGAGCTTTCCGCTCACATCACTCAAGGACGAACATGTTCACCTGTTCAAACTTAAAAAAATTCGGATGAGTTCAGTCCAGTAGACCGGACACACTCACCTCGCACGTCGGATGTGTGGAGTTCACATCCCGGCATGACCATTAGATATGCACTGCTGATGAGCTCTAATAAGAGCGAAACTCGGGTTCATTGATCCCCCTTGGTGTGGACTCACCGGAATGTTTGAGCCAGGAGAAAAGGAGGATTGTCCGAACGAGTCATGTCGGTATACATTCTACAAAATCTCGCAACCAACAACACCTGAAAATAGTAAATGTTTTGTACTCACCGGAATGTTTGAGCCAGGAGAAAAGGAGGATTGTCCGAACGAGTCATGTCGGTATACATTCTACAAAATCTCGCAACCAACAACACCTGAAAATAGTAAATGTTTTGTAAGTGGGAGACAATGGGTGTGTGTGGGTGGCGATGTTTCAGTCTCGGCACCATTACCCGGATGTTTTCGAGTTCAGAAATCTTGTCCAAGTAACTATCTTCATTTCGCTTCGGTTGAAACGCACCGGTTCTAATTCGGAAGACGCTCCACTCAGTTGTGGTCGTGTGCTTGTTACCACTTACGGGACCTCGGAAGAAGTGCACGGGTGGACACTCATTTTATGGATTGTGACGTTTCGTTTTAGGATCTGTCTCAGCTACAGTTCTGGTTCAGTAAATCTGCACCCAGAAAAGAGATTTAGCTCCATTTCATTACCTACTTGCCGCCCAAACCCGAAGAAACGCCAGATACTGCCAGGTTATGCAAGCCTAGACAGGAGCTATCGGGAATTTGAGGTTGGGCTCGAGCCACAAACCTTCCAGTACGCTTGCGTATATGAAGTGTGTCCAAGATTCTCAACCAAATGCGTGAACATAAGTGACAAGCGGCACATGGATATGTCAGACAGGTAAGAAACTAGTCAGCTTATGCGGCGGTAAACATCGTTTTGCTCTACCTTACTGGCAAGTGGCGTTTGGTGATGATCATCCCAGGGTACTCCCCCGTAGGACCACTCACAATTGTACGGAATTTTCCGGTTGCGTGAGCTTCATGCTGCTGGGCCTCTAACACTGCTCTAATGCAGTACTGAATTGGTTGTTTCCACGTTCCGAGGTAAATTTTTAGGGTCGTTGGTTTGCATGAACTGTTTTCCCATCAACACATTGTTAAGAGTCAGTGCTCAGTTGTGCCAGTTGCTGTGCGCAAACACTGATCTTTTACTCCTCAGCGTCGCGCGAGTAATACCACCCCGGTTGATGATGAAATTTCGCATTTAAATTGTTTATTTCAAGGACCATCTACTTTCGCTTAGCAAATATATTCCAACTAGCCTTATATTCTCTTATTCTTAGACGAGATATTTTCAAGTGAATTGGCCACCTTGACGCCCGATTTGGTTAGTTTGCAAAGCTGCAGATTGACTGCCAGAAGTCAAGTGTCGTGGGTTACTCGGGGCTTATGTTGTAACTTGCCGAAGGATAGTGCAACTCTGTATCGGTCCCTTGGCTTCCTGCTCCGCCCGATATGGCATACCAGAAGGCACGGTAGCTCTACACAGCCCTTTATTGAGACAAAGGAAAATTATTACAACTGTGTTTATAGGGTAGTCACGGAGTGTTCCACAAAGTCGTGCCAGAATTTCCGCGAGAGGGCGAGAAGCTTCGAGTCATAGGCGCTTGACTCGGATTGGCTGTCATTCTGACCAATCAGGGCACGCCTTCATTTGGCCCGTGTCCTGCAAGTGACATCCGTTTAAATTATTTGATGTTCGTTATTAGGGACGGCTGGCCTCCGTGCACCTTCCGCTTGAGAAGGCTGTTCAACGGACTGCTGCTTTGAACTCCAATGTGACGACTCATTGAGGTTCTGTCGCATGTAGGTCTGTCCCTGGGGCTGCCAGCATGCCAATCTGGAATCCGGTACCCTCCACTTGGGAGGTATGTCACGGCTGTCAAGCGTCCCATGCGACGTGGTCCCCTCACTGAGCCGCAGTCTGTTGCCTGAAGTTGGTTCACATGACGCGGCTGTGCTGATGACCTTAAGCGGGCCTCGTGTTTGACGTAGTCGACCCTGCGTCCACCGTGGAGAGCATTCCTCATATCTTCGAAGCAGTGGCTGGTGTGTGACTGTTGTGGCGTTCCTCTTGCCCGCCCCCTTCCTTGACATTCCGGATAGCAGTAGAACGATCCGCCTGAATCTGCGACTGTAAACTGGAGGGTTCAGACCGCGGGTGAATCTTTGCGGGCTGCTGACAGGGTTTACCAAATTGGACCGAGGTAAGAGGGCTGCTGGTGCCTGACGCCAGGAGCTGAGTAGTCGCTGTGCCGCGTATGCTCCATCTGGTCTCCGGCTTGGCTGTCACTGTAGCGAGCAGAAAATCGTCAACATGTTATGTTCTCGCGAACGTTGTTTTTGTTTTGTCACAAACGGCATTGAGGGGTTCATCCGACAGTTGAAGCTCATTAATCCAATCCAGGCCCAAGAGATCAAGGCCTGTATAGTTCGTTGGGTCCCCTTGAACATTACGGAACAGTTCAGCTTCCCAGTCAGCTTGGGGCTTTCATCAGCTGCATTACGGACGGTGTACTTTGTGAGTTCCACTGTTGGCCTTCCAATTACGCTCCAGGTTCGTTTTGAAATCAGAGTGTGGTTAGAACCTGTATCCAGTTAAGGGTAACTGGTATGCCATTGACGAATTTTCATCGACCGGGTGACTTCATCGCGAATGTGGCGGTCATGGCCTCTGTCTGAGTCCTTTGGTCGGGTCGGTGTTTGCGCGAGCTCCTGAGGCTGTTTCTGCAGCATTCTTCTTTGTGGCCCTTTCGACTGCACTTACTGTCTCTGTGATTCCAGTAGGGATAGTGGCGTGAATGGTGCCATTCTTCACAAAACCAACAGGGTGGTGGCGTGTTTCTTGGATATCGTTTAGAATTTGGCTTCCTTTTGGAAGTTACTTTGCATACCATATCCGGCTGAGAGATAAGTGCATCTCAGCCGGCCAGAAAGAGAATCGCTACGGAAGAATCCAGTTTACTTTTTGCGTTCTTGCCGTTTTAGTCGGGGATACCCATACAGTGCGACAAAATCCTGCTGACGTGGTCACAGTTTAAACTGATGCAGCCGGTTAACTCATGATTTTGTTTCGCTATCAAAAGGCGGATTATGTGCATGGAGGCACTAGCGAAGGGGTATGCACAAAAAACACCTGTCATTAACAAAAAGTTTCTCAAATTGCAGCGGTCAACCTGATGGTAATTCACTTGGTTACGTAAGCCAATACGCCTGAAAACCTGGCTGGTGGCATATGTCGTTATGAAGTAAATGAGTCCCGACTTTCTCACCAGTTACAGAGGCAAGTGATGTGCATCTCGTATTCGTGAGTTGGCTGGTGACTGTGCTGATTGATCTTCTGGAATTCATGTTCCAAACTATTGGTCTAGTGTGCGAGTCTCTTAAAATGCCCGTTTGCGTTCTTTGGTCGGTTACTGGTAAGGTTTTTGAAGTGAACCAACACGTGCTTTGCATGAATGGTACAATGGCGAGTGATGTACAGCCAGTGGATCCTCAGTTAATAAATAGATTCAGGGGCGGTTCTCCGCGGGGATTCAAAATCCTGGCCAAATCTAAGTGGTTGCTACCTAGTGAACGGTTACTTAATTGGCCGCGTAATCAGAAAGAGCCATGCATTTTAATACGTTTTGGAAATAGCTTACAAGGAAAACGACATACTTTCTAGTGGCTTGGTGCGCACGAAAAGAGAACAGCATTGTCGCGACCGAACATGTTTCCGGCAATTCGTATCATCTGTGTGTCGTCTCAATGATCATTAGCTTCAAAATGCAGCGCTGTCATCATATAATCCTCATAATAATATTCCTGAACAAAATGAACAGTTCGAGTGGCCCAAGATACTCGTTTTAAACGAAGTCATAAAAGACCAATCGCACGATCTCCACAACTTCCATCGCCGGACGAAACATGTGGCTAAGCGCGCCACAGAATCTTCCAGCATAAAAATGCCACGTTCGCGGAATCTTGTAAGAACACACATGTAATATTCCCAAGCAAGGAAGAGGTTACTTAGACCGACGTAACGACTTAGGTCGACACTGGACGCGGTGGTTGTAAATAACTTGGGCGGTCAGCACCTGCGGCGCATCGTCGCACCTTCGGTGGCCGGTTCTCGTCTTTTAGCAGAACTATGTAGTTTAGTATTCATCTAATGTCAAGTGTCGGTTGACAGAAAGCTTGTGAAACGGAAACTTGTTTATTGGGCATTTATGCTCCCGGTGGAAGGTGTCATTACACCGGCGGAGACAGAACCTCGCCTAAAAACCATTACATAGCTTGTTGTATGTCGAAATAATCCGTCAAATTTACCAGCTGTGACAAAGTCCTTGCATTGAATTTGCCTGACAGAACACCTACTGCAACAACAGTGAATCGTTTTGTACTCAAATCATGGATAGGTGCTCCTATTCTAGCCTGGCGGACAAGAACGGCGTAACTGTTTTCCATAATAATATTTTCGAAAACAGTGAAGAATAGTGAAAAACACCCAAAAGATCCTCCACGGCCTTTGAAAACAGATTATGCCGGGTCATGGTAGTCGGTGAAAATATGAACCCTCCATCAAAGCTCTTCTAAACAAATTAAAACAAATGACTATTTCGAAGGATTTGCGAATGCATACCGTCGGGTGCGAAGACATTTGTAAAAGTTTCCTCAGTTTTCACTATGACTTTACTGAGATTATGATTGTGCGTCTAAGGGTTGGTCAACCAAAAAGGCTCACTGAATTGTGGTGTGATATATCAGGAAGCCAGAAACATTCGATGTTCACGAGGATGTGGCAAAGGCACACACCGGCTCTGGAATGTGCAGACATGTGAGATATGGATCCGTTCAAGCATGTCCCGACTTTTTGGTTTAGTTGGTCGACCTGCCAATAAGTTCTAAAGGTGTGCAATTTGTTTGGGCACAACGACAGAGTGCCCAACTAAGGTGAGGACTTGGCCACTCAACGAACGATGAAAAAAGTTTGCATAACATGAAAAATGGGCGAGAAATAAAAAGTGCTCTACAATTCAGAGAGATTCCAAACCAAATTCAGCGTGCGCGTACAAACAAAAGGACATTAGAACCGAATACGTGCGTACGAAGTATATTCTCACAGCCTCCAATAACTGTAGTCCTAAGACGAATGTAGATCTGGTCTGATTCATATCACGTGAGCCACTGCGACATTTTTAAACCCTATGAATCGGATACAGAGAGTTACTAAAATCGCGCAGTGACCTTTCGCCTCTATTCCGGGGTTTAAACTTGCTCATAAGCTTCCTGAAAAAGTCCAAGCAAACACTTAAGCCGCTCGCCCACAGAGACTTGATAATGACTAGAATCTGTTTACGAGCGTCAGCTGAAAAAATACTGCCTAACTTGTCACCAGGGCTTGGAAGTTATTTCTACATCTTGTCTTATGCTTACAACGGTTTGTGCACGAACTAATGTCTGATTTTTTGTGTGGACATCAATCCCCTCTAGCAAATAGCGTATTCTCCCATACGTTAACTTTTGCATACGTTCTAGTGAATGATGCCGATAATGTTCAGCTGCTTCAAAAGTTGCATTCCAAACTTTAGGTGACAGATTGAATCTAAACACGAGGAATTCCACTGCATTTGGGTGGCCGATGCACACAAGTTTCCATATCTTTCGACCAATTCCGTTCTCCGCCACTTTGGATAAGTCAAATAATCGCGTACTTCCCTGCTTACTGAGCAAATGCTTACAAACTTTCAAAATTGGTAGGCCATTTTGGCCCTATCAGCCGAATCAGCAATCTATTTTACCTCATTACATTTACTAATATCACTAAAGAGATATATCTTACTCGTTTCGAACAACTTCATCTCTATCTTCAACTCTATCTAACTTGCGCAACGAGGTGCCTTTTTGCTTTTCAGGCCAATATTTTGTGAACTAATGGCCCATATCACTGTAATGCTGAGTCGCATTCCTCTCAGGGTGAAAGAACTAGGTCACAAGTACTCCTAATTCTTTTACTTCTTCTAACTCGCGTACAAGGTGGCTGCAGCCATCAGGCTCTGTGCCTCATTCACAGCTCATCCTGTAGCAAAGTGCGCTTGATCACTATCACCAAAATATACGTGGGGCATATTCTAGAAAACAGGCATGTATTCGCCTCACAGTATTAACTAGCATGCTGGACTGATGTGAAGAATGCGTAGCGCTCATTTACCAGGTCACTTCCGGCGTCGCCCGCTGTTTGTCGATTTGGCCGGGTCCGTCTTGCATCAGGCGCATTCGGGTGCACCCACGTTTTCTGTGTTGTTCGATCTAGCAACGTAATCGAACTGATGACTCCCTTTACAGATTTCCTTTGGACCCTCCGATAATTTCCGCATCTCTCGTTTCCTGTCCACACTGCCGATCTGCCTATAGGGCTCTGCCAAAATGTTTTCCTTTGCCTATATTCAGAACTGTGGAACAAGCTCCTCTGCCACGTCCATACTGTACACTCTAATGTACACTTTCAAAATATCCCCGACTCTTAATTTTCTGTTGGGGAAAACGGAGCTATTTGTTGCTCCGTAGCCTGCACTCGACAGATTTCTGAATGAGTATCGGAGCACTTACAAGAAGGACATTTTCCCTTGATCGCCCTGTTGGTTTCGGCTGGTGCACTTATTATTCGGAACCTTCTAGTGCTAGCATATAACTTCCCTCCTGAACCTCCCTGGACAGTAGTCACTCTTATCTATCTCTAGTGCAGAATCTTTACTGCCGGAGCGTGTACATGCGCCTTCATCCCAAACCGCAGATGTTTTTGATAGAGCCTAGCGCTTGGTATCCTGATCCTTTTCATACCCATCTCCACCCATCCGTTGTTTTTCCTTACCATTGGCCTGATGCCCTTGTGCCAGAAAAGACCTACACTGTGTTCAGTTAAGCCGAGGTTTAGCCCTGAACTACTCTTTCAGCTTTGCTCAAGTTCTTGTGGTTTGCCTTGCTGGATTGTGAGTCACAATGCTGCCATAGCCTCCCACTCTTGAGAGCCATTCTATATCCTCAGATCACTTGCATTCCATACACACGAAATAGCCGATCCAAAATTGCACGACCGGTAAAATTCGTGCCCTGATCTACAGTTTATTTGGTCACACATGTAATATTGTCCTGTGACCGCTCGACGTGGTGGTTCACACCAGCGCTCCGTCGTCCTTCGGCTATGGTTCACTCGCTTTGAACACATTCACTTTGCCCCCATTGATTCAATACTTGTTGCCGTCTCTTCTGTCTTTTCCGATAACCGCCTGCTTCAGCGGCCGTTACCTATGCCGGTTGCGCGAAATGAAATGGCGGTTTTATTGGCCCATGTTTCCTCCGACTGGGTAAAGCATTTGGTGGCCGATGTTTGTGGTGATGCACGACTGCTTGGTGCCTTCCCACCTAATATCATGCTCGAAGGATAATACCTCGTGTGGTGGTTGAGCACGCCCTGCATGGAGAATCGACATGGTGCGTTTGTCTGCCGGTCACTCCTGCGGTAGCCCGGAGCCTAAGCCCGTGAGTGATGGTTCTCAGGCTGGCCTTTCCTTCGAGAAATCCATGAAAACATCATTTTTGTCTTTGTAGCTGCAAGCTTGACGTGATAATGATAATGATAATGTTTTTCCCAACCTGGGGATGGTACGCCGTCAGGCATGACCACAGTGTTGCAGTCAGAATAAAAGCATGACTGACGGGGGTTGTGGGTACAGAGGGGTTCCGGAAAAGAGACAGGGTTATAATCGGTGAGCATCATCCGGCGTGGGCGTGGTCACCACAAAACCGGCACGGGTAGACAAGCACCGTTACTATGCGTTTCCTGGAGAGGATATCGGGGGGAACCAGATCGTTAGGATTTCAAGATGCTGGACCAAAAACGAATTGAGGGAGGGCAAAACAAGGAGCTTGCTGCCTGACGCATGACAAGAAAAGTTTTAAACGATGTAAAATAAGTAAAAAAACATCATGTCTGGTGAGGCAGTTAAGTTGGGCCGCTGGCTATTTGCACACTCAAAATAATTCCGCCGAAACTATAGGGCTTTTGAAGTTGCGCCTTTAACGGGGAGTTAGTCTAATCAATTCATAGCTTCCAGTGGCTTATTGCATGTAGCATTTTGTTTAAGTGGGCAAAATTTGAAGGTTAAGGGCCATCAACTATCTGCATTTTCTTATCGGTTTACGCGACATAAAACACGAAATCGCACTATAGCCTATTTTAGCGTTCCTCGGTGTTGTTTAGGAACGGAGTACATCTAAAGAATAGCTAGTGCAAATTTCACCCGGGAAGACGATATTTTGACGTTTTGTTTGCTTTGCACTGCTCAGCTTCAACAAGTGTGTTTATATTTGCAAAATATATTTTCTTCGGCGAACCTGGTAGCAACACATTTTCCCTTGGAACTCAACACCCAATACGTACAATACTGTTAGACAACAGCATGAACTGTGCAGTGGAAACGCGAGAGACACGTTTGTTGATGATCCCCTTTCCAAGAAATGCATAACTGTGCTGTAGATAACAATAATAATAATGTTTAGTCCCAACTTGTGGGTGGCGTACAGTTGGCATGATCATGCGTTTACAGTCGGAATGGGGCATGTGACCTGGGGCATTTGCGGCTAGTGGGGATTCCGCGAAATGGGGGCTACGTTATGAACAGTGAAGAGTATTTGATGAAATAATGATAACAGGTTTCTTTCGCAACTTGTAGGGAACAATGGGCATGAGGCCCGACTAAGTCAAAGACTCAGTCGGTTGACATGAACTAAAACTGGAAAACCACTGCTAGCCACGAGTGACCTTGGGCGGTTGGGTAAACGGCCGGAGTCACAACGGGATAAAGTGGAGGTGGAGATGCAATAATTCGAATTGGAAGAACATGAGAAGTTTATCTCAAAAATATGGTGCAATTTGAGAACAAGCAGACTCACTGGTTGCACTGTTGTAGGAAGTTTAAGTGATGGGGTTAGCCTGGATGAGAACACAAAGGTGGTTGGATTCGAACGAGAAGTCCAACAGGTTGGAATGAACGTCATGGTGGTGGTTGGAGTCAATGAATCTCATAGGCAAGTGGGCTCGTTTGGGAGGAGGAATGGAACAGTTGCGGGTGTGCTGTCAAACTGAGTATGGCAGTGCCGTGCCATCACTGGCCTGACATGCTTCAGTTTTTGGACA
>NW_008751849.1:355887-357599 GCF_000715545.1 Opisthorchis viverrini
CGAAAGACACTCTGCAAGTGCCCATGGCCAACATCGACGAGCATAGCCGTATCTGCCTTTGTCAGAACAGATGATACACCGCACCAGAGCTCATTTCGTCATCCAACCAGAGAATACATGTGCTCGCCGCTCCCAGTGGTCAACATCTGCTATGTTTCATCTACAGATTCGAGCTGATAGCAGTATTTCGGGGTCTAGTGACTATCTCTCTTGCACACACTTTCTCTACTGGTATAACCCAACTCATGTAAAAAACACCAGATTATCCAGTTATCTTTGAAGTCCACTCCCGCCGGCCCCTATGCATCTGATTACCATACCACGTTTCTACGCGCTTTTATCGGCTTTTACCAGATCCCTTGTAATGCAATGTCGCAGGTTAGCAAACTCAACCCCTGGTCGCTAGCCTGCTAAGTACGAATCTTTCTATCTCCTACTCTATAATCACCTGTCATCACCCTAATTGCAGCAGACGTCAGGATTTTTTTCTGTGTATATTTATGCATATTATCCCATTTTATATCCCCTCAAATTCACCGTGTCTTGCGAATCTCCTTTCATCCCCTCATCTTCACAAGCTTTGAACTTCGCAACCGTTTCGGACGACCTGGTTAGTTGATATAAACTCCACCTGGTCTATGACGTGGAACCTGTCACGAAGAGACTGGACCTTACAGTGGTGTGGCGGTTTGTGTATCCCGGAGACCAATTGAGCTATACTGAGGGGTGTCCGCGCGACACTCACAGAGTCTCTCATACCAGGTTGGCCAGTGGTTAGAGGTCTGACAAACACAGTCTCCTGGCCATCCAGGCTGGGGGTTGGAACATGTATGGCGACTTGTTCCGTAGAAAAGGTAATGCATTTGCATTTCCCCGCCAAACACCGCTGGCTTGAGGTTAGTCCTTTGAGCCAAAGGCTTTGGCTGAGGACCATAATCGTCCTCCTGTCTAGGTGAGGGGCGCCCTGGCAGTATCCCAGACCTCGTACAACCATGACCTACACAACTAACAATATTCTCATGCCACATCGGCCGTCGCGTGGTGCCATCAGCCGGGTCGGCTTACTTGCTGCATACAGCAGGGCGGGTAAGCGAAAACATGCTACTGCTGACGCCTACATTCTTACACTTTCAAGTTTTCCGTCTTCCACCCTCCCCCGCCCAAATTTGAATACTTTCTCCGCAGGTTCCAGTTCTAGGACTGACCGTGTTGCTCACCCAGCATCACACTCTGCTGCGGCTTTTGCACGTCCGAGTTCAGTTACAACCCCAAGCACTTCGAAGTCTGTTTTCAAACCCCGAAAGCCTGTCTACTTAGCCACTTTTAATGTTCGCACACTGAAGCAAGCAGGTCAACAGGTGGCCCTTGCGCGTACACTGGATTCCCTCTGTATTGATGTACGTTGTCTGTCAGAAACAAGGACGCAGGACGCAAGTACTGTAATCGAACTGACTGCCCTCTCGCTCTCTTCCAGGTTCCGACTGCGCACCTCTGGTGATGCAGAGGCCGCTGCAGCTGGATATGCTGGGGTGGGTATTGTATTGAGCGAACCAGCGAAAGCGTCTCTGCTTGATTGGATACCCGTAGACGGTCGCCTCTGTGCGGTTCATTTGGCAATATCGGTGAGAGAATCTAGAGGAAGTGAGGTTCATCGCACCTTGTTTATTGTTTCTGCTTACGCCCCAACTGACTGTAGCTCTGAATCTGCCAAG
>NW_008751849.1:359117-362885 GCF_000715545.1 Opisthorchis viverrini
TTATCTTCACTGTAGGGCTTTTATTACAATTATATATATATATATAACTAAACGAACCTTATGGTGGTACGTCAGTGAAGCATCAGTGCCAACACTGATGTTGCTGTCTTTGATGATGATGGTGATATGCAACTCCGGGACCACCAAGAGGACCATAAAAACCCTACAATCCCATATCGGCTTCGTTCCAGCTTGTTTCCTCGACCAGACTGAAATGAATACATCTGCTCAATGAACTGCCCACCCCAGCCGAATCATCTCAAATGTGACGTCTGTCACGGGGATGTCCAAAAACTGAAGCATGTCAAGCCAATGATGGCACGGCACTGCCATACTCAGTTTGACAGCACACCCGCAACTGTTCCAACCCTCCTACCAACCGAGCCCTCATGCCTATTCCTTTCGTTGACCCCAACTACCACCATGACATTCATTCCAATCTGATGGACAGCTCGTTCGAATTCGATCACCTCTGTGTCCCCGTCCAACCTAACCCCAGCACCTAACTTTCCTACAACTGTGCAACCAGTGAGTATGCGTGTTCTCAGATTGCACCATATTTTTGAGACTAAACTTGCCATGTTCTCCTAAATAGAATTGTCACACCTTCGCCTCCACTTTATATCGTTGTGATTCCGGCCATTTACCCAACCGCCCAAGGTCACTCGTGGCCAGCAGCGCTGCTCCAGTTTTAGTTCTTGTCAACCGACTGAGTCGTTGAATTAGTTGGATCTCATGCCAATTGTTCCTTACAAGTTGCTAAAGAAACCTCTTATTATTATTTCATCGAATACTTCTCACTATTCGTGACATTCTCCCCTTCCCCCGAAATCCCCACTACCCTCGAATTCTTTAGTCGTGCCCTATTCTGACTGTAAACGCATGATCATGCCAACTGTATGCCACTCACAAGTTGGGAATAAACATTATTATTAGTAGTACTAAAAGCCGATAAAGGCGCCTAGAGGTGTAGTATGGGAATCAGATGCATAAAGGCTGGCGGGAGTGGACTCCCACAATAGCTGGCTGATCTGGTGTCTATTAAATGAGTTGGGTTATACAAGGAGAGAAAGTGTGTGCAAGAGAAATAGTCACTAGTCCCCGAAGGACTGCTAGCAGCTCTAATCTGTAGATGGTGTATAGCAAGTATCTACCACTAGTCATCTTCTATCACTGGGAGCGGTGAGTAGATGTATTCTCTGTTTGGATGACGGTGCCATGAGACAGCTTCAGTTATCAATCCTATCGTGAATATGATGCTCTATGGGTGGTGACCACCATAAAGCTATCACCATTATAATGATAGCCTAGACTACTTATAGTAACTACTGGGTCTGTCTCTGGTTTCGACGCTCATTATGGGGCCTCTCCTGTGCGGGGTAGCCTAATCCAGCCACCAGTGCTGGCCGCTTATACTCATTCATCCATGCGTTATCACTCATCTCGAAAGCTACTGCGCCCGCGTTCATTTGCGACGCTGATTATGAGACCTGTAGTGTCTGTAACCCGTTGTCACATTTACCATTCTTCCTGAACTTAAACTGCACTTTGTAACTGTCGTACATATTGTATCATGACGTTTGTTTTAATGTTACGAATATACAATTTTCCGGTGCGACTTGCTGACTTCTTGCTGAACGAGTGTATTTACGCTCCGTTTAACTGTTGCTTGACTACTGAACCAGTGGGACTAGGTCTTTGTGTTTGTATCAACTGTTGAACGTCATAATGAATCTCCGTGACATTTTTCAGCCGTGAATAATCTTCCTATCGTGGAATATATCACTCACGCCTGAACCGTCCGTGGGAAATTTCGAAGAGTGAATACTTCTTTTCACAGCCAGTTACTGCATCTGGAGTAGTGGACTACTGGATCTACGCATTCGTGAGTCCTCAATCGACCACTCAATCTTTACTTATTGTGATTTTTTATTGGTTACTTTATTTCTTAATTTATTCGAGCAAGCTGATAAGGTCCTAGTCCGCTACAGACCTCACCTATGCACAGCGACATAATCCATCAGCCAACGATGGCTTTTCATACCCATAACCATACGCGATATCACTTATCTTTGCTTCATATAGTAAACACCAGGCCAATATCCATCCGGTCCGTTAAAACAAAGCATCAATTATGCGTGATAGCATAAGATGGTGGCCTGTTATGCTCATTGCTGTACTCGATGTCACCTGCCGAGGCTACTTATAGCAACTGTCGGGCCCGTGCACATGCACGAAGCTGACCACAATGTCCTAACCAATCCAACGACCAACGGTGGTCCTTCATATCCATATGTCATCCACCTGCCAACACCCCATGCCTGAAAAATAAACAACCATTTTTAACAACTAATGTTTCCATTTATTAGTTGCACCACTACTTGCTGAATTAGTCCGATAGACGATAACGAGGGAGCCGTGTGTACAACGATGATTCGATAGCGGGACTCGGCAACCATGCGCATTAGTGGGTGCAGTGAAGCTAAAGCTAAAGAGGAGTGTTTACTTGTCAGTCGATAGGCTAAGTGGTGTAGACTGGAGCCCTCAGATTCTAGGGCTACACGCTTCCTCAAATGCGCATCCATGGATGCAGCCGTAGCGAAGATCTATTTTGTAGGCGGTTGCTTGGTGTCAAACCCGCTGGTTTAGAGCACTAAATCCCAACTTCACTCGATTTCTGCTCTCTGATACCGATGAAATGTGGCGCAATAAAATACACAACTCGGTCTTCCTCATCAAAACTCCTAACTATCACATACTCAACCACATTGGCAACCTAATCAACAAGGAGCACCATTCTGGGCTTCATCCAACTCATCGTTCATGTCGAATTGTTGCAACCCAATTTCACTTCTGAAATCATGTCGACTGTATCCAAATAAATAAGCTAGTAGGATAGCTAAACCTGATGCGATACAACTGTCCCAGATAATGATGATGATCTAGTTGAAGGTGGCAGGGGCACATTCTTCGGTGGAAATCCCCGACGCACAACCGAAAAATCGCTATGTAAATATCACCTTATGGATTCGCCGTCACCGACCCACACGAGGTATGGTTTTCGAATGACCGTGTTTATACACCTGTAAACGCCTTAATTCCGCTTCTCAAACAGGTCAGGTCTCACAGCCATACAACAATACAGCCCGTACTGCAGCCCGATACACATATCACTTGATACTCAAGGATACACCACCTAGGCGTTTCAAATTAGCGAACGCGACACGAGCATCGCGAGTTCGTCATTTACACACTGCAGTCAGAACTGATACAACTTCGAATGTACATAAAACGCTACACCAAACCACCTCTCCAACCGGATCACAAAATAGTGCAATCTTATGTAAGCTTTGTTCTACCTCCGAGGATTTCATCGGTCAACCCGAAAATCCCCCTATCAACAGAACTTCACAAACCAAATCATCCCAAAAATGACATCCGTTACAAGGCTGACCAGAAACCGAAGTATTTCGGTGCAAAAGTGGCATGGCACTGCTATACCCAGCGTGTTAGCACACTATGCGTTTCCTTCTCTTGACTGTACGCTATCGCCTGTGAGAATTGAGTTTCGTACGTATATCGGTATAACACGACAAACAAGAAATCCAGAATTCAGCAAAGCGTAGCAACCAGCACGTATGTATTCGAATTGGCGAATATTTACCTCATATGTAATATTAAAACACGAGAATAATGAATAGAGCATCGAATAGAGTATCAGTCATGTTCATCACATCCGCCACACTTTGAATGAGCGTGCGGGTGTTT
>NW_008751849.1:370120-385308 GCF_000715545.1 Opisthorchis viverrini
CCAGCAATGAGTCTATCACGCAGCTGGTCTTCCAATTGGGAACCGTAGTCACATTTGGGTGCCTGTGTCTGCAGCTGCAACACGAAATCACGAACCGACTGAGAATGTGAGCGGGTCAACATATTGAACTTAGCTCTTTCGGCTGCTACAAAGTTAATCGGTTTGATGTGTTGAAGAACTTTTTTCTTCAATGCAGTGTAAGAAATATCGATTGGAGTTTCAGGATATACTAAATTCTTGATCAAAGTATACGCCTCCTTGCCAACGAAATGTAGGAAATATGCAGTAAGTTTCTTATCATCCGCATCGGATTATGTGAAACACCATATGTCAAACCGTTCCAAATAATCCTCCACGTCACACACAGTTGGATTAACATCTAATGATTCCATTTTGGCAGGCATGATGAATCGTTCCAATCGCCGGGCCAAAATTTGAGAACTGAGTTTCGTACGTATATCGGTACAACCCGACAAACTAGAAATCCAGAATTCAGCGAGGCGTAGCAACCAGCACGTACGTATTCGAATTGGCGAATATTTACAGCATATGGAATAATAAAACCAGAGAATAATGAATAGAGCATCGAATAGGGTATCAGTCATGTTCATCATACACCCACTTGTTGCATTACATGCAACTACAAACAAACTCACTCTTTATTCTGACTAAACTTATGATCATGCCTAACAAGACGCCACTCACCTGTGGGAGTTCACAATAACTACGATAACGTGACAATTTTTGGGTACAAATTGCACACCAAAAGACAACATCATTATCATCATCATTGATAAGGGAGCAAAAGATGCTTACAGAAACTCACCAAATACACGTGATGTGACGCCTCAGACGCAACTGGTTACGCAAAGCTCCACGCTTTTCTTTGGGCTATAAGAGCTCAAATCTGAGGTCAACCCATCACACAAGCCAGCAACAGCGCAAGAGATCTCCGATTTCATGTCTATGCACGTTCCAAGCTAACTTGGTTGCGCGCATTCCAGCCAATGCACGTCCCTCATAACCACGTATGCCAAATCCAGTAAGCAGCAAACATACCTACTACCTACATACCTACCTACTATCATCCCGTAAATATCGATTACCGTTTTTGATCTCGGGCAGCGTTGCCCCAATGAAGTAGTCAGGAATTGTGACAACTTATGACTATCATTAGGGTGGTATTCTAATTCACATCAAAGTGCTTTCTAGCCAAACTTTCGGACACTTTTGCTTAAGTTGAATCCCAAATGTAGACATGGCTGTCTCATTGCCTCGTTTGAATGACAGCAATGAACCATCTTTAACCCTCGAGAGATCCAAGAATATCCCAACTACAATGACAACCGTAAATGGCTCATTTAAGCTGGTCATGTACGGGACTGTCCACGGACCCAGGCATGGCGTCGCGATGTCAGCACCACGACCACCATACTTAGTCTGATGGCCTGCTCATAGTACACTATATCTCTAATATTCCCCAGACGAGCGTTAACCAGAAGGCCGCTTCAGTCCGTTTAATTCGTGCAGACTTAGAAGCAGTGGCTATCTTGTTGTGCCATCCGCTTGTTCTGCCCACAAACCCAATAGCTTCTCCAACGGAATTACTGGTGGCTCAGTATATCGGTTAAGAGCAAACCCTGCCTAAAGCCAGATATAACGCATGCTGACCACCATAAAAAACAAAGAACTTTTTAACTGTCATGAATTCCTCGGCTTCAGCTGAATACTTTGCGTAACTATAGGAGAATTTTTCATATCCTGTTTGCCAATGATCGCACCGTAATTTGTCACAAGCTTTTCTAGTCCTATGTCAAACGCGGAACCTGTGCTCTTCGGAAAATATGCCCCAATTTCGTCTGTTCTATGGCTGAGCTGATCTTGAACGCGTGACGCATATACTTGTTGCCTAGGCTTATTGAGTGGGTTGACAATCCTTCAATCTTCAGTTGATATTTACCCAAAGCTTCCACGGCTAGCGCGCACGTTCTGCATTCACCTCGGAACTCTCTCCGCCTCAGCGATACCCCTGCTTTTGTAACAATTATGCACAGCTCCCTATTACTGTCTATCTCGATAATGGCATGTATGGTAGCTTGCGTCGTTGCGCTTGTCACAACCTACCTAAGAATAGAGGAGTAATTCATATTTTTAGTATGTACAGGTGGTCGAATACGAGAGCACGGATTCTTTCAATGGTCAGACATGCTACACTTGTAGCATCAGCTCGTTCGAGCATGCCTGCACAATTCCGTCTTGACGGCTCCGAGCTGTTTATTGAGTTGGTCTACTGCTGTCTGCAGGTCCTTTGCTGTTGATTCCTAGCTGTTCTCCTGAGGCTGCAACATAGCCGGTGGCGTCTCGGTCAATTCCCGTGCCAGATGCACCAGCTCTTCCGCACCCAACTGGCCGATTGCTTTCGCCAACCGCAACGGTGCACGAAGCGCGGGATGCACGTTTTTGACGAAGGGGTCAGACAGCGGCTGGGGCCGCGACACTCTGTCCAGTCTCGGCAAGGCCCAATCCTATGACTGCTGCCGACCAGCAAAGATGACATCGGGTCACCTACCGGTTCAATCCTGGCCGTCTTAAACTGCCTCATAGCCTCCTGGTCGGCCGGCCTGCCGAACTCCGCTGCAAAGGTGTCCTTCGCAATGGCCCATTTCATCTTCCGAGAGCCTCTTCTGGCCGCATCCCCTCACGATGACTGGCTTTCGGTACGGAAAACACCCAGTCGCATTCGTGCTCTAGTAGCTTGGTTGCCAACCTATCCTGATCCCGTTTACGAGGGCATTCCTTCACGTCGGCTTCGGTCCCTCTAAAATCGGTACCATCGTCGCTATGAGGCTTTAATGGACGGCTCATCTGGCAACAAATCCGAAGACTGCACATGGGAACTAAGTCGTGCCCGAGGTATTGGCCACCTTGGTGTGAACGGAACGGATGGTCACGCAAGTGAATACACAGCCATATCGTTTCTCGGTGTCACGCCCTTGTTTAACTAGCAGAGGCCCGAATTAGCCCACCACGGTGAACGCAAATGGCCTACGACTAAAGTTGGCTCGTTCACTTAGAAAAGGGACTATCATTTGGTAGTACGGTGGCGAAAACCATCGAAGACAGTGTTAACATGACAAACAGACCCACCTGACAGTGGTTTGCCGCAGCACAACTCAGCATCTGTTGCGCGCGGCTGCCAGAACTTTTCTGAATCCCACATGTTCATAGCTTTCGTGGTAATGTTTTATGACGAAGGTGGCGAAGTATCTCTTTGATAGGACGGCCGGGCAGACAAATCCCATGGATAGTACAGAGAGGTTATAGGTGACGGCATCTCTCGCCTCGTGGGGATTTCGAGCCGGAATTTGTCAGTCGGCATGTCCTACTGAACCAGAAGTGTTGGATGCCACAGTGGTGGTTGCAAATCCACATCAAGGTTTGGCTGTGCACGATTCTCAACAGGGATTTTAGCCTAGAAGAGAGGTTCGCCTGTCGACCACTTCGTCAATCGGAATCCGTGGGCTGCCAGGGCTACCGGCTACCGCCATCTGGAGGAAATTAGTGCACGGAGATTCCCATCCATTTTTTTTCCTCCTGATGTCTGAAGAGGTTTATGGCAGTCCGTATTATGGCCATTATATAACTCTAGCATGGGTTGGGTGTCATTAGTGAAGTTTTCGGCCACACAATCTTGTCTCTCTTCCTTCGTGCAACTGCAGAGCCTTAGCCATTTTCTTCTGCCATCACATGCAATAACGCTTAGCGGAGAGGCTTAATTCAGGTTGTGACGGACACTTGTCCGATGACTTCTGCTGAAGCCATTTTGTTCGGAGACACTTCTCCATGTCCACGGCAGTTTGCTTTACTGGACGGAGTCTGTCATTCCAAGCCGTAGGTGTCAAATTGGTGGCTTTGCAAGAAGCTGCCGAACAAGCAATTATTTTGGCTATGGAAGAAACTGGTATATTATTTCAAATGGCGAAGCATGGTAAGCCTTGATCGGCTCACACCCCATTTGTATAAAGTTCATGAAATTTATCAGGATTGTACATATCTACGAACAAATTGTTATATTGTTGACCCATATGTATACAAACACTGAGGGTCGCCTGTGGACGATGACATGATATATTGTGCCATTTCTTACAAGCGCATACGTTAAGGCACCTTAAAGCTGTCCCATGAATTCTGTAAATCCGTACTGCCTTTTGCAGTAATTTTTTGTTATGAGACAGTGACTCTTGTCTGAAGCTTAGAGTTACTGTGTACTTGGCAGCACAGCTTGTCAATAATAATTTGGAATATATAGGAGTTCTCGGGTTGATACATAATAAAGAGTCTTACTAATCCAAGAAAAAGTGTTTTCTTTAAAGAGTGTACTGCTGCTCACCTCTTGGGAGCCATAAACTCATCGTTTATTCCCGTGTCTCAAGGACCCATTATTTCTGAAAGCCGGATGCATGTCTAAGATCTTATTATTCTACCTGGTCGGAGAAAAAAAATTCACATGAAACCATTGGAAGGTTGGTTTTATTGTTGTTGTTCACTCAAGACCTGTGATCATTTGTAAGGATTGCCGCTTCCTATTTATCAAGAGATGTCTGCTTTTTTTCTGGCTAGCCTACATTCGGCCAGGTTTTAGTCTGTACATCTGGTGCATTGAGGTTCCACAGGGTAACCGAGTAATCATGGTGTAGCATAAATTAGTCGGGTCTTGGAAAATAAACTTGGTTCTTAGAATAATAAAATCACTGCCAGTGATCCGGTCTGAATATAAAGTATCGGATGATTGAGCCGACCGCACCAATTAGTCCACAGAGGTTTCCAGGAATGATCTGAAACTACGCCACACTGCCGTGCCTCCATTCTTTTAACCATCCCTACAAGCAATACTAGAGGCTGTCGCAAAGATTTCTGACGTTAGTCGCCTCTCCGGGACGACTGGATAAGACGGCAGAAAATATTGGCTCGTGACACTTGCGAAGGCTGTATTTGGGTGCGCGAGCCGTTCCATCTTTACTCGGATTTTCAGCAGTGCGGTCGAAGAAGAAGGTACCGACCCGAAAAGTGTCAAATTCACGTGTACATACGTATGCATATCCTCAATTAGTTGCTTAACACTATTTTTATGCAATCAACTGCACAGTTCGGGATTTAAAAATTAATGCAAAGATTTAACTGGTTTTACCGATCGAGTCGGGAATCGTCCATCACCCTGCTAGCAGGCAAACATGCCTAGTAGTTTAGAGCCCATAACCTGACTCAGGTCTGGTTTTGGCTAACTGAGAGAATATTCATCAAGTTGAGTGCAGTTTTTTTGTGGTGCTGAGTTCTGCTTGCAGACTACATTCTACTGGTTTTTGTGTATCCCTATTTGGTAGTCCGTCTTTATTAGCCCAAACTGCCTATGATTATTGCTCTCGTAGAATCCGTGACCACGTAGAATGCCTCACCTAGAACAGATGAAGCACTTCAATTCTTGGTCGTTTTTCGGAATTTTCTGTACAAAGCACCGGTCCAACGATCATGGAATCTTTCGAAAACACCCGTCCACTGCACGTTGATATCGAAAAGAATATAACGGCATTCTTTTGCCAACCACGCCCGACACTCAAGCCGCTGTGACATCGCCCGAAAAACTTGACCACCTTAGTGTACCATAAGTTCCCGAGGAATGCAAAGCTCCGTAAATCCCCAAAGAGCCCATTGTTAGCTTTCTTTCGCTCATTATACGTCTGCCATAATAAAACGGCAACATGACAAGCCATATAATCCGTTCAATGAGCCATGAAATGAATCAACGCGCAGGATTATTCCGGTATAATTACTCAGCAGTTTATATTTTTGTCGTCCCTCCATTACTTCCATTCCAAAATTTGTGAAGATTCCGCCATCATTTTATGATGAACGAAGCAGAATACCAACCAGACAACTTTTACCCATCCAGGTCTTCCAGAGGTTCGAGGTGGATCACTGATTCCCTACAAAACTTTACTGCGTGAACATGGTGCCAGTGAAATCTGGAAGCTGGTGACCTGACCTTGACGGCGCGCCTTCGAGCCTCTTAAAGGTTACAACATTCTATGGCGGCGGACCAAGCTCGCAAGATGATTGGTCGGCAACTAGCTTGGACGCTGTTAAAAAAAATTCGACAAGAACAAGCGATTGAGGAATTGGGTGTGATTTTTCCACGAATTTCCTGATAATCCAACTGATCTTCGAACTTCCTTCTAGTCATCATGGTTAACCAAAGAAAGTTTTATGAAGATAGGTCAGAGCACCAAATTAGCAAAGCGTTCCTCCATCCAATATTTATTTATTTCAGGGGTATTCCTGTGCGTATTTTATGCTAGCGTTGTATCCAGAAAGCATTTACGGTTCATTGGACGTATTTTCAGCACGAGTTTGTGATTCCCAAATTCGAGAGCAAGGATAACTTCTCTTGCGCGTCTCTGTAAATCAGTCGGTTAGTATAAGCTAGGCTTAGTAAATTTTGTCCGGCTGTGGATCCACGGACAATGGATACCAAAATATTGCGTCTAATGATTTCCCCATGCAGCGTGTTCTGAAAGTTTCGATGACCACAGAATCCTGCATTGTACAGCCAGTGTTCTATAAGAATCGGGTCACTTGTTAAGTCTCTGGCCAATCATGCACGGGGTTTCTTGTTTGGTTCGCTGCGGACAAGGGACAATCTTCAACCAGCGGTTCCGATGGTGGCGTGTGTACTGGGCGTGTTTCGAAGTCCGCAAACTAATGGGGAGATGAGTGTGCAGGCTACTGCCGCAGCACATTGGAACAACCGTTCTGCAGGCACAAAGCAACATACTCATCATACTGCTGCTGATGGGCGAAGGCGGCGTCAAGTCGGCAGATCAAGGCCATCATGTGGACGTTGTATTGATGGACTGCAAGGTGCAAGCTCAGCATTCTGAACAACTTCTTGGTGGCGACAGTGTTCCAGGGCCGAACTCTGTTCAGCAGTCACGTGAATCGATTACTTCAAGAAGGTGAAAAAATGCTAGAAATATTAGCCGTGCATCCCGACACAAAGTTGCAAAATCTCTTCGGATTACGTTATATAGAACGAGCGACCAATTGACAGTGGCCACTATGAACAAACCCGCTTAGTTGTTGACCGACCTCTATTGGCAGATCATTGAGTGACAATTAACACCCCACAAGCTATCGACTTAGAACGACAACCCGACATTTCTAACTACGCCTGCATGCAGGATCTCAGAACGGAGGTCAGACGAGGTGTGCATATTTTAAGCTTCCTTTAGAAATGCAACCAGAAGCAGCTGCAAACAAGCGCGTATTTGGAGTCCACGTTCAAGAACCAGGGACGTTGCCTATAGCTAATGGTGATGTGGTTTTGTATGTTAGAGGTTGATGTGCATGGGGATGAGGTGGGGGCACTATGTTTCTCAGCTATTTTGGTGGTTTCGTGAGTTAGAACTGTGGTCAGGCGTTCTCCGTTTTCCGTGCTTCTGGATTCCAGTTCTGGACGATCACCTAATTGAGCCTCAGCAGCACTCATACCCTTAGCAGCCAAAAAATAGCTGAGTTATTGTCCCTTCGCAACAAAGCGCTCAAAACATCGTGAAGCCTTCTTTAAATACATCTTTTAATCCATCCATCCACTCTTTTGGGGGTGTATGCAGATACGCGTTCACGGGATGTTGTCACGGACGTTACCAAACTAGCCGCACAGAGGCGACTATCAACCAAAGACCCTTCATTTCGATGGCCTTGAAAATACCGACCCTAACAGAACCAGAAGCAGCGGTTTCTAGATCACCAGCGGTGACCCGTGGGGATGTCAGTTCAGCAACCGGACTAGGGTCTTCTCTCCTTTTCAGACAGACAGCGCACCACAACAGAAAGCGAGCCTAGCGTACATCTAAGAGTAGCCTGTTGTCCGGGTGGTTTCAGAAGGGTAGATTTAAAGGACTGCAGTTGAACCGAGCACCGGGGCTTCAAGGGTGATTTCGAAGTGTCTGTAGCCGCGGTGGCCGAGTGAGCTGTAAATATTGCTGCTAGTAGCAATGGGTGACGAACGGACATGTCGGTCCTAATGAATGGGCCCACGGATATGTAACTAGAAACGGAGTGAGGAGTAATAGACGAGCAAATATGTGCCAGAGGAAAAATGGAGTCCTCAATAGCAGCCTGTTTACGTTTAACTGCCATACCGCATGCAGCAAATAAGGCCTCCGGTGATGGCATCATGCGACGGCTGACTTGGTATGAGGGTAACAAAAGGTGTGCGATTCATGGTTGTGGGCTGGGATACTAACAAGCGGACGATAAGAGTCATCAACCAAAGCCTTTGGGTCAAAAGTCCAGCCGCAAGCCAGCGGCAGTTGTTGAAGAATGCTAGAGCTTTTGGGAGCAAGTCGTCGCACATGTTCCCGCCCCCAGCAAGAAGGACCAGGAGACTGTTAGTCAGGCTACCCACTGAACAACTTGGTATCTGAGGCCCTGTGAATGTCACATATACTTCCCACTGAGTTCTAGAGGTGCGAAAACCATCACACAGCGGTAAGATCCAGTCTGTTCGTGACGGCAAGGTTTTTTCAAGTTCTGTTTGAAGCTTTAAGTTCGAAGAGGAAAAGACTGGGTGGTGAAGGTGTAATCCTAGCCTTCCTCCAAACGCATAGTCAGACATCCTGGAAAGAAATTTACAACGCGACATCCCATAGACCAGTTCTTTCAGCGTCTTCAGCCAGGCACAAGGACTGTCACAAGAACCCTATCTTGGAAGGCGGACTGCACCAAACCTTCGTGAACTCTAGCACCTTTCTGCTAAGTGGCACATTACCCACCTCGCAGTCAGCCACCGCAGTTGATAGCGCTTGATGCTGGACGACCAAACACTCGTTTTCTCATTATCACATTACAACTTCGTTGACACTGCGTGACACCAGCAACGTTTTGAGTCATTGGTGGTCTTAAGCCTGAAGATGCTGCGGACTGTTTGCCTGCGGTGGCCATGTCTTGCAACCATGCAACAACAAAGCCCTTACTGTAGCCTCCTGCACGCAACCCTTGAGAGCCCGTATTTTTGACGCCACAAGTGATGTCGGTCAGCAAAAGTGGTTCAAATCTTTGAGGTTCGTGCACTGACTTCATCAGACATTCCTGTCTTAGCTTATGCGACCACTAAGGTATGTTAAAATCCCTACAATCATCATGTTTTTATTGAATTACAAGAAACGTGTTCAAAGTGCACACCTCCTGAAACATGGTCCTTCACCTTGCAAGTGCAGAAAGATGGTGTGAGTTTTGAAGACCCTTCAGTGCTTCATTGAAAACGACGTTGAACAAAAATAGAGGGAGTAGACATTAGGTAGGCACCACTTTCTATAAAGAAGGACTTCTGGGGGTTTCTCATTCCACGGGACTGCTGACAACATCTGGTACAGCCCCTGTCGTGCAAACATGGTTAACAGCAGTAACTGGCTGACATCATCGAATGCACTCTTGAAGTTAAGGTACACCGAGACTGTAGGTCGTTTGTACACATAGTGCTCTTGCAACGGGACTCACTGACTCGTCTGCGGTTACGACGCCCACTGCCAATATACTCCGTGAGTTTGGGCACCATTATTGACTCATTCCACGTATGTGTGACGGCTTCGCTCTCCCTGATGGATGCGAGTAAGCTGGTCAATACATGGCTGTAGTAAGTGATCTCCTTTGCAGAAGAAAATGCAGATCGTCAGATTCAGAGCTAAGTTTTATAGGGATTTGATGCTTTCAAACGAACCGCAGAGAGGCGATTGTCTATGGGTACTTGTTCAAATAGGAGCTCTTCCGCTCGATCGCACAACACAACATCCACCTCCTCTTGTACACCGACAGCTGCCTCCGCACCACAGGGTCGCGCAACCGGAAGTGTTAAGAGAATAACCGATAGGTAGATTCATCTGCATTACTTGCGTCCTGGATTCTAGTTTCTGACAGACAGCTTGAATCAATACAATGGATAGTGTTCGCAATGGCGTCTGGTATAAGGGAAGAAATAGTTGAAAGAGAAGTGACAGCGGCTAGTAATTTGAACCACACGACCGCCGATACATCCTCACCCTATTTTGGTTGTGAAGTTTGACGAGAAATGGACTGCGGCGACAATTAGAGTAAGAACGAAAAAGACTGAGGGCCCAGAAGCTAGGCTTTATTTATTCAGAACTCTGACGCCGCGAGCTTAAAAAGTGAGAAAAAGTGATTTAGCAATGTACGACGAAACGCCCTGAGAAAACAAAACAAATATGCAACGTCCACCTACCCCGCCGAGGAATGCTCGCAGGAGTTCGTTTTATGATTGAGTAATGTCAGACCTCTCTTTTGCACAAGAACTACGGTCGTGTCCGGTGTTGTTGTACAACCAACGGGTGCTCAGAGCAATTTGACATTTCAGTATCCGAAATAGAGGGTTCAGTTGTTTCCGGTTTAATAAACGGATTAGGCTGTCCTTGCTGAGGTTTGGATCCTGGAGCGCACTCAAAATCTGCGGAAGGCGCCAGGTGACGTAAGGAGGCTTCTATGCCGTTAGGGTGTCGGACAAATGTGCACTCAGGGTTACACTCTAGGAGCTCAACCTCTTCGACTACAGGATCATAGTTCGAAGATAATATATTCCTCCATATCACCACTGGTCCTGGCGAAAGCAACTACTGCGGCAATGATGTGCCGACTGCGGATTTCGGGTTATGAACGAAAATCTGTTCGTGTGAAGTGGCATTGGTAGCAGTGCACAACAAAGAACGAATTGAGTAAATGGCGCCTTGTTGATGGTTTCCCAATGGCCGATTTAAGGACCTTTTGATCGTAATGGAAGCGTAATAGCTTTCCATAAAGTTCCGTTTAATCGTTCCATCTGACCGTTCCCTCTTGGGTGGTATAAAAAATGAAAAGATAATCGTTCAGCTGTAGCATCCTTTCGGTGCTTAGCTGCCTGGTTCCGCAAACATAGACAGGGATGTTCGTGTGAAGTGGCATTGGTAGCAGTGCACAACAAAGAACGAATTGAGTAAATGGCGCCTTGTTGATGGTTTCCCAATGGCCGATTTAAGGACCTTTTGATCGTAATGGAAGCGTAATAGCTTTCCATAAAGTTCCGTTTAATCGTTCCATCTGACCGTTCCCTCTTGGGTGGTATAAAAAATGAAAAGATAATCGTTCAGCTGTAGCATCCTTTCGGTGCTTAGCTGCCTGGTTCCGCAAACGTAGACAGGGAAAGCCGAGAGGCAGAAGTCGGATTCGAACCACGGACCTTCTGGTCAGTAAATTCGTGCTCTAGTCACTGAACCATCTCACCCTTATGGGTGGTATGGAGTGGCCCGACTGGTGGCAACGCCTTTTTCATGAAAAATCGCTTAGTTTCATCCGAAATGAATGATGAGCCACGATCCGAATGTATGAAACTAGGCAGGCCAAGTGTCGCGAAGAGTGGCACGAGACGTGATATCACCGTAGACAAACTTGTATCTGGACAAGGATAGACGAACGGAACACGGGAATACTCGTCTACGGCCGTCAGTACACAGTTGCCAGAGGCAGTGGTCCTTTGCAGTCAATCGTTTGTACGGCCTTAATGGGGGCACTACCAGATGGCTTGAAGAAACGTGGTTTTAACTCCGCTTACATGGCATTGCCTAATGATAAGTAGAATATCTTGTGCATTTGCATAACCAATTTGGTTTTGACGGGTAACCCACCTGCAACCCAGCTGAATTTCTCGTGTATTACGTCTATAGGACGGAAGGTTCTTGGCACAAAAGAAATGCATCATGTGTATTGCTTCAGAATGGCGCAGAGTTATGTGTAAGCGTTTTAGATCCAGCGGAGATGAAATATTCGCATAGACACTCAAAGAGAGCGTATCAGCGGTCTCAACAGTTCGTTCGACAAACTGATACTTTCCTGGATAGGGACTCTGGCACTCAACTCACCAATGGTTAATGATACTGGCAGACTAGTCAATGGCGTTGGCTTATGAAAGCTATTGTTCTCGATGCACAGCTGTCCAGTTTCCCGAACCAACTGGCGATCCCGTCGTCCTAAAGACACTGCCCATTTTCGGGCAACGGAAGCTGTGGCAGCTAAAACCAGCATAAGCTTGGTGGATGGTTTACAAACTGAACTGGAGTGTATAGCTCAATGGGTGCACAAACTGTCAACCCATGCGTGGGTCCGATCTCCTCGTGGATGATGGAAATAGCTGCAAAAGACAATAATAGTGCATAGGATAGAGGTTTGTCTACGAACAGAAACCGAGTGAAACTGAAGATATCACTCCATTCATATCAGAATACGAGCCGGACCTGTGCACGTTAGTTCATGGAACGGTTGAATAACCCTTTTCCATTTGAAAGCTATCTTTGTCCCTAGTCCGAGCTCCTCATACGAACTGCATCACAATAGGCTAAGGGAGGTTTGTGACAATATGGATTTGCATTGAAAATGAAAAAATGTTCAGCTGTAGCACCCTTTCGGGTGCCTAGCTGCCATGCCACACGAAGGAACCACGAGGGTTGGGATACTGTCAGGTCGCCCAAGCTTAGAAAGGGGAAGTTGAGGGGCAGAGGTTGGGTTCGAACCACGGACCTTCCTGCCAGTAAATTCGTGCTCTAACCACGTTGTCCATCTCGCCCCCGAGTTGCATTGACTCTAAGCTCGACCGCAGAAAAGGCTCGACGCAGAAAATGGACAGCATGTCCTCGAGAACAATATTGTGGCGCTTTGAAAGGTACCCTATTAACCTATCGTTTGCCCCTCTACTCTTACTTTACGCACCGATTTTCATATCGGGACCGAATTCGATGGACGCCTCTACGCTGTTCCGAGTCCATCTATGCAGCTAATTCGCTCGGATATCTCGCCTTAATGAAACTCACATTCAATCAACTTCGCGAGTCGCAATCGGGCGTGTAGCTGCAATTCGTGCTTTCAATACCGCACAGAATATCTGATGGCCTGGTGCTCAAACCAAATTGAATCCATCTGGCCACGACGATCCCATGTAGAGACTTCCAGTTCATACAGTTCCTGTGGGTTTTGGGTTGCGTGCAGACTCACCAGAAGCTTTGAAATCACATCATGCATCAACATCATGTACCGTCGAGCACAGTAAGTGCCGAGCTCATTCACCGATCCCAAATTGGTCAGACCACAGAGGAACTAAGCTGACAGCCTGCCGTCCTTGAAGACGTCCCTATCCAGCAGACTACTTCGGGGGACCTCGTTAGCAACTCACTTTAGGATATTGGTATCGGAGCGTACGTAACATGTGGGTAAACAGGCTAAAAACATACCTAGGCTTATTGAGATATCACCGATCGATACAAGGGTCTATTCCATCCACTCTTAATCAATGCGACTGCTTTTTAATCGAATTGGAAACAGCTGAAACCAAGGCTAATTCCGGAATTATTTGATTCTGTTGTCTCGCATGAAGCTACACTCGTAATCCTTCCCCCTCGATTCGACTGGACACTTCCTCGATATTGATAGAAAAGTGCTTAAATGGGCGGGGTATTTTAGCTATCTGCTCAATTGTTCACCGAACGTATCCACGAAGGTCACTTACGACGCCACACGATGCCAACTTCGCGCATCATCAACCGCCTAAATAACAAATTACCTCATGGAGATGGAAATTCAACTGAACTATATGAAGCATACGCACCCGCATCACTCAAGTTGCTCCACAAACCACTCCGTTCTATTTGGAAGAGGAACAGGAGTTTGTTACCTTGGAAAAAGTGAAACGTCGGTTTGTGATGGTCCTATTGGGCTCAGCTGAGCCAGTACAGTGGTCATGATGGTTAAGACGCTTCTGCTCAGTTGCTCAGTTCAAGAGACTTAACTGGAAGACACCCGCTTAGGTTACCTGCTCTTAAGTACCTCTCTAAGCTCCAAAAGTCTACAACCGCTCCATATGCTCCGATAGCCATGCTGAACTGCGGACCATTATGGGGCTTGCTGAGCTCTTGAAACTCGTCCTATCACTTCCTATCTGGAACCCGGGGTCCGGTGCATGGCGTTATTTTCCTACTTTGATATTGTAGGAATATGGCAGAGCTGCTTCTTGTCGTTGGATCTCTTCAAACATACTCTTGAGCGTATACCGCATCTTGTTCCCCAGGACTACAAAGGTGTATAGCTTGCAGAAGATGGTGTGTGGTTGCCGACAGCATCATTTTTTAGTCGCTTACCTTAAAGGCTGTGGAAGATGCACACGGTTGCCTCCATTACTGCACTGATTTAATTAGCCTCACCAAAACGATGGCTTCGTCTATTAACTTGTCCCTTTGCAAATCTATGGTCATGCTTCGTTTAAGCGGTCTGCGTATTCAAATACCTCCGTTCCTGCCTTCCTACTAATCAAATCTAAGACAAAGTGAAGATATGCGCTGATGATGCCAGATCTGCGTTCTGTAGCGTAGAATTTATATTAACTCGAAAACTTTTAATCCGGTCAATCAGACTTCCGTTCACCCTGATCTCCTCCAGTGACGCGGGATCTGGTAGTTTCGATGTGACGATATCCAAAAGCTAGGGGTTCTGGACCATTATTGAACTAAGTACTCAGTGGGGATACCTCCAGAAAATTATGCGGATCACAGCACTTGTGCAGCAGCTTGATAAGAATTCCGTGCCCTACGGTCCATACTTATGGGATAAACAAGCAACTCGCTGCCAGGTGGGCCAGAATTTCTGGACATTGGTTCCACGAAGTGCGCCTCAAGAGGACTCCTACACCGGTTGTTTCGCGGATCAGACTTTTTGAGAAAGGTCCCGGAACAAAACCTTACATTACTTTAGCCACTCGATGAGTAACACTTTTGTGTCAAAGATTCAAGGTGGGTTGTGTTTATTTTTTGCCTCAGATATGCATCCTTCATCGGCCTGAGAAATCGAGAAGTAACTTTTGCCCGTGCAGCATGAGAAAAGCCTTCAGTTCTTCTCGCCCGTCCGTTTTAGCACTAATCATTCCTATGGCCAATGCGGTCCAATGCGTTTCTGACCCTATATTTTTGATTTCTAGCCCTCTGCACAACAAACTCATCATCATCATCATCGACAGCTGGACATCAGTGTTCAACACCGATGCTTCACTGCTGTACAACCATGACTTATTTGAAAGCCTAATTGAAAGAAAAGAGGAAAGGGGGACG
>NW_008751849.1:385824-409264 GCF_000715545.1 Opisthorchis viverrini
AGATTCAGGGATAAACCATTCTGACGCCATAGGTGTCTCAAGTTAGCAAACGCGGTCCGAGCCTTGCAGATTCGTGCATTCACCTCATCTTTCACACTACAGTCAGAACTAATACGACTTCCAAGATACGTAAAATGCTCCACAACTTCCAGTACCTCTCCCTGGATTGTAAGTGGCGTGTTCAGTGGCTGCACAACAAACTGAAAACTGGAGGTGCATTTAGTTCCCGAAATTCGCACCCTGTGTCCAGTGGATTAAAAGAAAACCTCTGTTTCTAAGACCTTGCTGGGCGTTGATACTGGAATCGACTACCATAGTGTTCGGGGGCCAGCCGTCCCTAATAACCGAACAGCACATCATTTGGACGGATGTGTGACGTGCAGGACACGGGCCAATCGAGGGCATGTCCTGATTGGTCAGAATATCAGCCAATCCGAGTCAAGCATCCTTGACTGGACGCTTCTCGTCCCCTCGCAAAGATTCTGACACGACCTTGTGGAACACTCTGTGATTACCCTATAAATACAGTTGTACTGATTTTCCTTTGTCTCCATAAAGGGCTGTGTAGAGCTACCGTGCCTTTGATATACCATAGTGGGTGGAGCAGGAAGCCAAGGGACCGATACAGAGTTGCACTACCGTTCAGCAAGTTACAACACATAGTGCGTCTCACTATTTACTCCCCGCGCGACTAGTAATCCATTAGCAGCTCCCCTTGGTGCTGTGGGTGCAGGAAGTGTACGAGTCGACTGGATTCCAGCAAACAGCTGAAATTGCGCAGTCAGACTAGCTGGGTTAATCGGTGTGGGTAGTAAACAACCAGAAAAGGGTATCTTATTCAGTCTGGCCAAAAATGTCGACTCTTGAACTGAAATGGCCAACGACGATATTTCCTGAAACACTTTCAGAATCTCCCGGTTAACAAACTTGATTTGTATGACGGACCTGGCTTGGAGTCCAGTGAACTTTTTTTGACCTTTGATCCACAGTTTCCTTTATGTTTTTTAACTCCTTGTTGACCTTAGTCGGTCCCCTTCCTCATCTCGGGCCACCTAATTCAAATACTGTGTCAGTCCAGAACAACGCACCGTTGTACACGGCTCGTCGTCGCAAAACTGAACTGGACTGGACTGAGTGGCAGTTCTTTAGGGTTTCTGCGGAAGGAACTGGTAATAACAACACCAGACCAACATCCAAGCGCCCACTGTGACCATAGTGGAGCCTTTGAAGGTCCTGCATTAAGTATAAGCAAAGAGGACAATACTGTACCGAAATGCACCCAGTATGTTTTTTTATCGTATTGAATGCTCCTGACTACATAATCCCCACGCGCACTTCACCAATTAGGTCAGCATACCCTACTCAGGCGCCCAGTCCTAACATGAATGATTGTTTCTTCTTAGATCCAGCTCCAGAGCTACCGAAAAATTGAGACTCTCACCGTATGGTTGCTACTACTATTCTGGGCTCATTGGTTGACAATATCGTAATAGGTATTCTCAGGCGGCATTTATCAATGGCTTCGCACTAGAATCCCGTCTCTGCCTTACTCTTCTATTCATTTTAAGGTTTTATTTGGATAAATCCTCATGGACACGTACTGTTGTTTTCAATCTTGTGTTGTTCTTGTTGTTGCTATGATGATACTGTCGTAGAACCGTTAGCTAAGGTTAGGTGCAGCCGAATGGAACCATACTCGATTTCCGTGTGGCTACCTGCAACGAACAGATCGGCTAATGGTGGTGGCTTCATCCAGTCCCTTTAATTACCTTCAGTGGGCCTTACTCCCGAGCTTCGACATATGAGTCACCATTCCAGCAGTATCTTTTGTTCTAATTTTCCTCTTTCCATTGCCTTGTTTTCAGATTCACAAGATGGTGTCTTAATTGACAAACTTGCCAGGCTGCCGTGGAATTGTTGTGGTATGCCACTCTGACCCTCTTTTCCGTGTTGTAACTAGAAGTAATGAGCTATCCACCGGAAGCGTCGCGATCTTGTCATGAAGCGGATGGTCGCAGTGACCGAAGCGGTGGTAGTGGTGGAGCTGCGGGCAGCACGAGCAGTGGTGGTGTTTACGGTCCACTTTGTGGGACCAGTGGGAAATGGCCATTTTCGACGTCATCCATTGATCCACCAGTGGCTAATGACCGCCTCCTTTCCAACTGGAAGAAGTGGTCTCTCGGTTTAGATTATCTTCTCCAAGACAGCGAAGGTGTAGCGCTGTTCAAATCTTATCTACAATACGAAGGCTGTTCAAATTTACTTGACTTCTGGTTCGCATGTCAAGGATTTCGAAGCAAGGTGGATCCATCTGACCATCGGAAAATATCACAATTGATAAAAGCTATTTACCGGACTTACATCCGTGGCTCTAGTTCGGGAAATGTTGGCTTCACCACAGCTCCGATTACAACGATGTTAACAGAACCTCAAGTTCTTATTCAGCCGCGTACAGAGCCAATCAGATTACGGACCGAGACCCGTCGGATGATTGCCGAACGTATTTCCAGAAAACATGCCCTTGACCAGACGGTTTTCGATCCCGCCCAAGCTGAGGTCGAGCAGTTTCTCCGCACAACTGCCTATCCAGCCTTTCTTAAATCTGATGTTTACGTCGACTTCCTTCAGTCAACATTAGAGGGCTCCAATCGACGCTTCCAACTCAGTCAACCTGGCACGTCCTGGTCCAGTTGCCTGGTCGATAGTGCTTCAGGCCATTCTGTACACGGTCTGCCGGAAGGTCCCACAAATTTTCCTTTGAGTGGTAAGATTCTGCCAACTTTAGAGGAGGATCGTGAGCTGAATTCCGAAGAACTTTCAGGGCATGTAGGTTTATCGCATCTTCGACCAGCATCGTCCTCATGTCCTCCGAACCCAGCCGGTGATTCTATGCATCTGTCATCCGCACAATCCCCACCTTGGCATTGTCCACATTGTTCACAGTACCATTCCCAGGGACATCAAACTCCGTGCACCGCAAGCGATCCCGTCCAACGGACCAACTATCCTCCTCCACATTTATTTCCTCCAGGTTTTCGACCCCCATTTTCTGTACCCATGACGACCAATGCGGTTGTATGTTCTGCTCCATTAACCGTGGAAAATTTGCAAATGACGCGGTTCTATCGCGCAGAACTCTCATTGCAGCAGCATACATTCTCAAACCATCCAACACGGTCACAACAACAGCAGCAGCAGCAACACCCGGCGCCACAGCCAGCAAGCATGCCTGCCTCGTTTGGTCCATTGCGACCGGCATTGTCACCACCACCAGCCTTGATACAGCCACAGGATTCTGGGGATGCAAATCGTCCGAGAAATGCCTATTATTACTACCGCGGTTGCGACCAAAAGCCAGGGGCCTTTCCACGGGCTCACTTGAACTACATGTACACTCACTGGGCCGATGCGGTTTGGTGAGTCCCGTTTTGTTTGCAATATGTTCCCGGTTGCCTTTCTCACACCTCTCTGCGCCGCTAACAACTAACGTATTGCTCCTCGATTGGCCACATTATTTTTCCAACTCAAAAAAGAACTTCTCCTTGAGCAATGTGCTTTAGTTTTTGAGCTTGTAGTAGCTTCTATCCCCCGGAGCTATATTCTGTGGAGGGTACAACAGCCCCCTAATGGTCATCATCATCATCCACAGCATGACATCAGTGTTCAACACCGATGCTTCACTGCCGTACAACCATGATTTATTTGAAAGCCTTATTGTAAAGAAAAGAGTAAAGGTGGATGGGGAAGGGACTTAGTGCTAGCTTACCACAATCACTCCGAGGTGCATACACCTCCAGACATTCACTCAGACGATCTGGGTAGAAACTGACAACAAGAACGCCACTGACATTGGTTGGCAGCCATATCTTGTAGTGTCTCCAATCAGGTACAGTGAGGATCACGTGGTCCCTATCCTGGAAGGCGAGTAGCACCGACCACACCCAAGCGTTTCGTGATCTCATTCATGCTCCTCTGCCAAGTCATGGGTTGGCCACCTCTCTGTTTACGCCACTCTGAGTTGGGCATGGAAAACAGCACTCTCTTCGGCTTACGGATTCGCCGACACCAACCCACACGAGCTATGATTCTGAGACAACGATAATCGAACACCTGAAGACGCCTCAGTTCCGCTGCTCGAATATGCCAAGTCTCACAGCCATACAACAAAACAGCCCGTACTGTAGCTTGATACACACGTCCCTTGATATTCAGGGATAAACCATTCTGACGCCATAGGTGTCTCAAGTTAGCAAACGCGGTCCGAGCCTTGCAGATTCGTGCATTCACCTCATCTTTCACACTACAGTCAGAACTAATACGACTTCCAAGATACGTAAAACGCTCCACAACTACCATTTGGGGGTTGGAACATGTGGTGACTTGTTCCGTAGAATTGGTAATGCATTTGCATTTCCCGCCAAACCCCGCTGCCTTGCGGTTAGGCTTTTGAGCCAAAGGCTTTGTGTGAGGACTCTAATCGTCCTCCTGTCTAGGTGTGGGCGCCCTGGCATTATCCCAGCCCTCGTACAACCATGACGTTCACGACTAACAATACTCCCCAATGGTTCGAACCCCTCTAGTTCAGCGTAATCGGCCGCATAGGCTTTGCTGAAGTGGTTACTGTAGAACGCAAGAAAAACCACCAGTGTTGCAGTGTTGTACTTGTTCGTTTCACCTCGATTATCGGTTTCGTGAGGTGGCTCAGATTAGTGTACACTTGATATCGCGGTTTCCTGACGAGTTTTTTTTGTCGGCGATTGGGATAGAACGACTATCATCCTCTGGCACATTCAGTTTCAGAACAGTAATACTTGAAACGGAGTCCGTTGGTCGTTTTGTTCATTTTAGCCGATACTCCCCCCTTCTGGCGAAGCTACCAGTTTTCAGTTACGGGTATGGTCATCACTTCATATGGTCATCACATGGGCATCGTCCAACACATACGCTGAGGTTGGTACCTGGGTTAAAGATGTTAGCATATTGAAACCAACCTGCATAGACTCGAACAGCCGAAAACGATAGTCGCGGATGCATGGGAGCTGTGTGCGATATTGTACTTGAGGAAAAAAGCCATACCGACATAAGGTATGATTTTATCCTCCCGTAGTTGAAGACGGCTTAGGGGACGTGAAGTCGCATATAACTGGTCGTTGGTCTTTTCGTCGAGCTCGAATCGGACGGGCGAACGACCAAGCAGCAGACCCGAGCTACATGTGTTTCGCAACATCGCTGGCACATAAAACACGCTACTGCCACCCGGTAGATCGATATTCATTCATCAAGGGCCAGAATGAGTAGTGAACGGGACCTACGAGAGCGGTCATTTCAAAGAGTTTGTAAGTGTGGAGTTTTCTGCTATGTAAAGACTGAGAAAGGTTCGTTAGACTCCACTGGGACAGTGCATAGTATCTTCTGTTATATTCACCTCTTCTCAAGAGGAGGCTTTACTAGGGCAGCCGAATTGTGTGTGAGGAAGCTTACTGTTGAAGGACAATGGGGGTATGCGTGTCCTACAACATAGGCGACAGACACACCTATGAATTCGGTAATTACATTTCCAACGTCCATCGAACGATGCTTCTTTCGTTTTGGCCTGACTGTTGGGATGGGAGTACTCTGTAAATCTACATCCTGTTCGTTGGCCTGGACCATGTAGTTCTACGGTCCCCTAAATCAGTGACTTGTTTGTGTAAGCGTTAACATTATCCAGACTGTGAAGATTGAGGTAGCTCTGGAGGTTAAGGCGCGGACTTACTGATCAGAGACTACATTGGTGCAATCCAAACTCAGCATCGCGACTGATCCTGTCCAGATTCGGGAAACCTGGCAGTATCTTATCCTTCTTGCTTCCATCGGGTGGTATGGCTGCTAGGCAACGAAAGAGTGCTACAGCTGAGCGACTGTGAAGCAGGTTGCTTTGAGGTCGACTCTAATGCAGAAAATTCGCAAGGTTGAGCATTACTTTGAGTCTTGACCTAGCGGCCGTTAATGACTTTTCAGTCTACCGACCGAGTTCGCTTTACTCGGAGCGACTGCTCCTGAATGTTCGGAACAGTGGCTTGTAGTGTTGCTGTCCGTGTTTTGTTTGTTTTGGCAGCTCGAACATATTCACTTCACTTTTCTGACAGTCAGTTAGCTTGGGTCATAAAAGTTGACGCTTTCAGCTCCGGGTGAACTGCGATTTTCTCTAAGGTTTATTGACTTTTTTGTCGTGTGATACCATCCGAGCAGATTCACATGAATCTTTGGATGATACCCGTACTTGCTTCCGGAGAGAAAACAGTTATATCCATGGTGCTATCTAGATAGAATTTACATTTTACCTCATGAATGTGGTGAGACCAGCATCAATAGGAATTCAGTCGCGTGTAACTCTGACTAGCTCTCTAATCGTATTATCTTTTCCGAAACCTTGACCTCTTGTCCTGTACGCTGAAACCGTCGGTCACTTTTTTCACGTGATCATACACTTCAGCGTATAGGTTTATTTGTTATTCTGTTTGCCAAACCTCACTGAAATTGTTGTTTCTCCAACTTTTCTGATTTTCTGCTAGAACGTGGTTTTTGCGTGCATACAGTGAACAGTTCAGTGGTTGCTCAGGTGTACGAATTCGTTGAGAGCGTAGCGCTTAAGGCCAGATAAACGAGACCGGATCTACGGTCCGATACCCACAACCATCGATTATGATGTGTCATTTTCGAGTGTTGTTCAGTAGCCTGGCGACGGCGATACCCTTGTGTGTTTGCCGAGGCAGTTAAATCCACACACGGTGGATCAGCAAATCACCGAAATGGTTTCTGCGGTGGGTTGGTAGGCGCCTGTTCGAAACAGCCATTGGCCAGATGGGAGAAAAAGAAGCCGCCCGTTTTTCCTAATTAATGACCTCTAGTGACTCATTTATGCTCCGCTACACACACACTCACTAGGAAGTTTCTAGTTCCTTTCCTAAAAGGATTGGTACTGATGAAATTTGTTCATGTAGAAAATCCCGTTCTTATTTTCGTCGGCTGACACTGAGTTTCACTCACTTTAACATGCCAGTTGTAACTCATAGGAAGGTAATAGCTATACAATGTAAAGGTCATCCCTTCTACGACAGGCTATCAAACTGTTCCATTTATCGCGTCATTTTTCCTATTTTTATGCGATCTCTTCTCGTTCCCAGTCCTCTGCCCACACAGGCATCGGATCCACGATCAGGCAACCGTCTACCATCGCAACCACCCAATCCCTACCACATTTCCTACGCTCCGGTTTCTGCTCGAGACTCCGAACGCCACAGTTTGTCCAGTGAGGCTCGGACGGATGATACGCATTCGCACACAGACAGCAGTCAGTGAGTCTTTCTTCGTTCATGCACCGGCTCATATTTCCACTGGCTTCCACGTTTACCGCCGTCAGGTTTATATTTGACCACACAACAAGAGACTAACTGATGAACAGCTCGTAGCCGAAAGCCATAGAGGCATAGTTTTAAGTGATCCAAGCGTGGACAGAACACCACGTTCTGTCCAATGAATGCTTTTTCAGCTCGCGGTAGCTCAGTAGCTAAGGCGCGAACCTATTCACCAGAAGGTCCGTGGTCCGACCCCCACCTCTGCATCTTCATTGCTTCTGTCTAGTTTTGAGCGACCTGACAGTATCCCAGCCCTCGTGTTTCTTCGGGTGGCGTGGCAGTTAGGCATCGAAACGGTGTTGCAGTGAGCGAATAATATTACTATTACTATTATTAATGACGAATGCCAAATGTTCATCGATCGAAGCCGTGCAATTCATTCCGGTAAAGCAAAAACCAGCACACACGGAAACTGTTTTTTGAGAACTGAAAGCGTTCCCTGTAATGTACGGTTATCACCCTCCTCAGAAGACTACGCTCGATCTAACACGTTTTGGTTTGCGATTATCATAGGGAAGAGTAGTCATCATCTGGATTCCACTTAACCTTATGAACCTCCCCTCCCCCCAACTAATTTGTCGCAACATTCACATGTCCACGAAGATCAAGAAAAATCTACCACTGGCACCCGAGGTGAATCATCAAGTGCAGCACCATGAGGTGGAAGATTAAGGAACAAAAAGCAATCGGAACTAATTTGAAACTTTGAACTCATCAATTCAACCACACTAGCCGACAGGAGCCGTTAATTGGCACTCAACACTGATCTAGTGTCGTAATCTGAAGAGGATTTACTGATTGGTTCCCCGTCTGTCTTATAACCTGGCCAATTGGGTAACCTGTTCACTTAGCCTGATGAAGCTTTTGTGTCAAAAGCGAAACGTTGCCCAAGTAAAAACTACCGATTGTTCACCAAGCCCTTCTGAAACGAAGACTACATTTAATTAGCCCGTCTGAGCGCGGCTCAATAAACAAGCCCTTTTCCCCCGAGAGACCACGTCAATTGGTCTTTGCGGCTAATCCTTCCAGAGTGAACAACTATATCAGATATCACTGAAGTGAGTTACTGTTTTGACAATTCTAAATAGTTACCGCTCACTTGTTAAAAGCTTTTTGCCTACAATGGTAATCCAGTTGCGTACCTGTCAATCACCGGTTAAGGGTATCAGTAGCCAAAACAAAATCCGGTTTCCGGTCAAAACGGCTGCCACTTTGGGTTGTGATGTCGAGCCCGATTTGTCACCGGTCACGTCAACCTTACAAGCCAGCTCCGCTTGAATTGTTTCCACTTCAGCCAGTGACAGTTGCTCCCTCGCAGTGTTGCTGTTATTGTTGTCGATAATCTTTGCAGGCTCGTCCGGTTATCGTCAAATCAGATCGAAACATTCACCTGTGCGCATTTCCTTCTCTAGATGCCGTGCCGACTAGATAGTGTATGGTGGTGCTGCTGGACAGGGTCCAGTCACAAAGCTCTAAGTCGGTCATGGTCACTGGACTATGCAGAGGTTCCTTGAGCACATAGTCTGCTGTGCCCGTGAGGGATTCATGGCTCTCAGCCGAGCGTTAATTCTCCATTTAGCGTTTTCTCCCGCAGGTCACCCATGGTGAGCAAGGGATGCTAGATAAGTCGCTACAGAGATGTCATAATATGTCAAGAATCCTTTTGCATTCTCGTCAATAGCTCCTGTTTTGTTTCGTTGCACTCTACCATCACGAAGAAACTGGACATTACCGTGGTGTGACGGTTTGCGCACCTCAGCTATACTGGAGGTGTCTCCACGACACTCACAGAGTCTTTCATACCAGGTTGGTCAATGGTTAGAGGTCTGACGAACACAGTCTCCTGGCCCTCCAGGTTGGGGGTTGGAACATGTGGCGGCTTGTTCCGTTGAACTGGTAATGCATTTGCATTTCCCGCCAAACCCCGCTGCCTTGCGGTTAGGCATTTGAGCCAAAAGCTTTGGTTGAGGACTCTAATCGTCCTCCTGTCTGGGCGTGGGCGCTCCGATAGTATCCCAGCCCACATACAACCATGGTGCCTACGTCTAATACGGCAGCGAAGTATCGGTGTTGAACACTGATATCATGTTGTCAATGATGATGATGACGTTGTACTCTAACTGGACCCAGTAAGAAACGGATCGACAGGCAATCGGACTATATTCAATAACCTCCCAAAAACAGTCACAATATGTAACTAGACAGTTTGGTTGCAAATAACAGGGTGCCTGCTGTAACGATGCGTTGGTGGTGGTACACTGAAGCTACGCCTTACAACGACACATTGGTGATCTCTTTTCGACTGTTGGTTGCAGCCAGATTGCCTGGCTCAGGGAACAGACCAACACACATGTTTGCTGCTGGAATCATCAACATCCTTATGATTGCAACGTTCATGTATTCCCTGGTGTTTGAAGAGTAAAGATTGGTTGAAAAAGCTTTTGCCAGTTTTTCGACCGTCGTTGCACCGTAGTCGTTCAAACTGCATGGAAAGGTTCCGATTGTTGGCGCTACACTGAACTGTTTCATTACCTGACGATCAACAAACAAGAATCGATAGTACGCTATTTGAAATGGCAACGAGAATTTACGGATAAAATGAAAGAAGGAACAACGTTTTGGTAAGCTAGAAAAGGACTATCTATACATACGTCCGCATTACAATACATTGCGCGATATTTTATCACAGTGGAAAGGGCAAAAGTGCTGAGTTGAGCAATTCAAAATGCATGCGTCACTGCATATGTTTCGCACCGTATTCTCTCTTGATCTTCTGGACCCCACCTATTGGAGGTAAGCGTGCGAAAAGCGTGTCCGGACCACTCAAACTTGTTTTGAGACACAGTGTTTCGTAGAGGTTTGCTGAACGTTCCGATTCAAACACGTCGGCAAACGTCATCTCCTCTCACCGGCGATGCGCGACATTCCTGATGCACCTGTCATCGAAGGCGGACATATTTATTGACTGCTCTGTCAGTGAACTACTGGACACGCTGTTGTTGATGGTGGGGCCCATCGGCTACCCGTCAACTCATGTCAGTGTCGGATGAAAGGCGTCGCCTGAATGACAGTTATATTCCGACCCGTGTCAGTAACGATGGTTACGGGTCCTGCCATGCTTTGTTAGTTTGATTTGTCCGGTGTTTCAATTTTAAAAGCTACTAGTTTGACTTGGGTTTCCTAGCGGACAAAAACATTGGTACAATGCTCTTTAGCGATTACGACGCCGGAAGGGCCAAGCGAATTCGGCCGTATTAACGAGATGTCTAACTCCATTTTTGGAGTTAGACAATTAAACAATAAGTTGTACACATCAACCACTAATTAGACAGCCGAAACTACTGACTCGGTGTTCAAAATCGCTCAGCTATAGCACCCTTTTGAGTGCCACGAGGGCTGCGATACTGCCAGGTTGCCCAAGCTTAGGCAGGGGAAGTCGAGAGACAGGTCGGGTTCGAACCACGGACCTTCCTGACAGTAAATTCGCGCTCTAACCACTGAACCATCTCGCCCTGGCTCGGCGTTTCGGCATACGTTTTAGCATTAACGTCACTGGTTCGAATCCCGTCTCGAATGCTGTCTTTTCGTTCATATTCACTATGAACGAAACTGGATAGGTTTTATCTCGGATAATTTACCACCTTCTCTACCTCATTAGCTGTACTCTTCTGGACAGCCCTTACTGCCATTCGGAGATGCACCACCATCCAAGCCTAGGGGTTGTCTTTTCTGTCAGGCTTCTAGTTTACATTCATGCTACCCCATATCTGTGTTGTCCATATCTTAATATGTTGTGTGCCGTACTGTTCCGCGCGTTTTTTTCATTTCAATACTGAATCCAGTTTTACTTTATCGGGTTCACACTGCGTACTGGGCATTGAGGTGTGTGTGTTTCGTGTGACGGGTATGTCCGGAAACGGCTGTCAGTCCACTACAATTCTCCCTTTGTCACGCAGTCCTTCAAGCGCGCCGCTTCACTATACGAGCATTGCGACTCGTCTTGGAGAATACATCCACACAGTGGGTCAATTTGTGGAACTTTCCCAATGAATTAGCACGATTGCTTGTCGACTCCGCTGGGCAACGCAACTGTACAGCCCACTTGACTTCACAAGGATCTGGTTTCTGATCATCAGGACATTGGTAGCCATCCCTAAGTCTTCAGCGCATTTCACTTGAGAACTTCTGGGTCTAGAAGCAAGTCGAATGTTCACAACTGCGGTCGTCTGTCCTCAATAGTTAAGCGTTAGCTACACCAGCTCCGTTCACTAACTCAGACACCGAATAGCCGTCGATCCGAAATGGAATTACACCATTCTCGACTGCGTGGTCATGATTTCATAAGTTTCATCTCCGGTTTTCTTGCTCTCTTACAGCATTCTTCAAATTAGGCTTCATCACATCTGGCTTTACTTTATTTTGACGATTTCTCGAAATATCGTGGAAGACATGGTTGATTGCACGTATATTCGAGATTGTTTTTTCGCAGCCATCCAACTCCGTTCAGTGTACGCAAACGGTCTTGTGTGAACCGTCAATTCCATGACCAAATGGTTCACTGGACCAAGAGCAAGGCCTGTTAACCTTGCTGCGAAGTTCACCCAAATGCAATTCTGAAAAGTGCGCATTGGTAACAAAGGTCACGAGAACTGGAGCTGACCGAGCTCAGCTGACCTAGTGGATAACATCGTGGACTTCCATCTTGATCGCCGTAGCTTGCTGTCTGTAAGTTTTCTAAAATAGGTTCCAGGTCTTCGTCCAGGTGGGCTTTACACTTTTCGTTCAATCAACCGTGTATGTTTGTCCTAGCGCCTTCACTCAGCACGATTCAAACTCATTTAGTTGGTTTTGGCGTACACCATTGTGTGGATTTCGGGGCAGAAATATATTTGATTTCCCAAAAATCTCACTGTTTAACGCCAAGTTGGCCGTAGTAAATGCTTTCATCTTTTCTATAGGGAAAGCATTGGGCTTTTTTCTCGCTTCCCTGTTTGTTTCTGTCGTATCTCGATCTAATTTCTGGACAAAAGTTGCTAAACTCGATTCTACGCGTCCGTTCCCAAATGTCATCCTAGATAAATCCGTTTCTCCCAGATTGATCGTCGTTATTCAGGACTGCCTTCTACCGCATATCAGACTGTTCCGTCCTACTTCGTTTCCAACGTTGAAGGCACAGACCGTTCGAGGCTAGGATGGAGCCTACCGCTTAGGCCTCTCTTCTGCCAAGTCTAATATTCGGCATTCTTCCTAGGTGAGGACTGTGTAGACAGGCACCAGGCGGCATTATATCCTCTTTTCATGGACTCACGGGCTTCGCCATCATAATCGTTTGTATAGCCTGGTTCGTAACTAGGATTGGTACCAGGTATCGTGTGTCGTTCGATCATCATGAGCCTGTGCTCTTTCCTTTTCTCTTTGTCGGTGATCATTAATCATTATGCCGAACTTTGATCCACTGCTACCTCGACAATCACTCTAACATGGTCGATTTTAAGGGTCCTCATAAACAGGCATAAATGGGCTCGTGGTCTGGTCACAACAACAAAACAACAATACGAGGGAAGCGCGCATTCGTCGATGCAGTCGTTGTTGTCTGACGTGTGTTCCTGTGTGTGTGTGTGTGTGTGTGTGTGTGTGTGTGTGTGTGTACCTCCACATACCCCAAAGCCTCATAGATGTGTGCAGTGTATTTCGCTACCTCCATTCGCTACTTTCTACCCGAGTTGGACTGGTTTGCCGCCATACATCAACCAGCGACTGACTAGCCAACTAATCATCGCGTCATCAGACCAGATATTGGCAATGGTGCATTCGTATGTGCACGCGCGCGCACACACACGATGAGCTCGCTACATCAATTCGTAAAGGGCCAGCGAGTCAAGCCCACTCTGACCTTCATCCGGATCATGGCCTTTTAGGTATCCGTCGGTCAGTCGTCTGGCCTACTGAGCTGGTTGTAAGATTTCGCAGTGATACAAATTGGCCTCAGTTTATGCGGCATATTCATCAGAGAAGTCGTCTGCCTCGGAGCACCCAGCTAGGCGTTCCCTTATCGTGGAAGACCTCTCTTGCTTTGGTACCATTTCATTCTAATCGGAGCTCATCATTTCGATGTGATAGAATTGACGTGATGCATTCCTTAACTCCCCCCCCCTGGACGCAGCAACCCGCACTTGTATAATCTGATGAATGCTCTTGGTTCAGTGAACCATTTGGTTATGGAATTGACGGTTCACACAAGACCGTTTGCGTACACTGGACGGAGTTGGATGGCTGCGAAAAAACAATCTCGAATATACGTGCAGCCAACCATGTCTTCCACGATATTTCGAGTACAGACATTGTATTCTGAAGACCAACAACACCTCGCCAAAAAGTATCGTTTGTTTTGACAGATCGTACTGTTCACAACACGGCGAGAATTTCGTTTTCGTCAGGTTCGTAGCCACGTACTGAAGAGAATCAATTTTTACAGTTTCCCCAGAAGGCCTTCATTTGCGAAACCATCATCCGATGCGTAATATACACTAAGATATTTCACACCCAACCCGGGAAACCTTGCAATAACGGTAATGCCTTTGCTTAATTACCGGTCTGAAGCTTCCCAGCTAATGTTTTCGAAAGAACCACCAAAGGTTTACAGGAAATATTAAACGCCAAAACCATGTCAAAAGCACAGTCCATCGTATCTAAAGTGTGTGGGAAGACAACATTGTAGAAATTCTAACGCTTTCTGGACGCGTCACTGGCCGTCGGCATCCAGCCAATACTAAGTCATGATTGGCTGTCGTGTTCAGGCTCTCGAACTCGGCTTGTTACCACGCCGGCAATCGTTTCAACTTTTTGAACAATTCGCTTGGTGCCTGAGCCGACACGCGGCCAATCGCGTGCGGTTAGGCCTCTTGGCGCCTAACTGCGAGCGGTAAAGCGGTTTTGGTGCGGGATTCCGCCGGAAAATTGTTGAATATCAGGATCTGTTAGATTCCACGGTTTTGTTTGTAATATGTTTCTAAAGCAGACTGTGTCCACCGCACCCCCAAATGATTAAAGCATACGTACTGGTGATTTGAAAGGGCTTTTTAAGTTTTCGGACTAAGCAATACGATAAGAGATTGTACGCTCGTACTTTCCTTCTAAAATTGTCGAGGCGTTTCATTAGGTCAGTCTCAGTTTGAAGTGTCTACTTGAACCCTTGAACCTATACTAATACCTTCAGATTGGTTTAAATCTGCACAACAGACGATGGCTCCTAGCCACTTCGATGTACGGGTTAGGATAATCACATCATTTATCGTGTCAGTATCAAGTGATTCACGAACAACGCTTTGGTATCTCAAAGCTGACCACTTGAATGGTGTGCTATCCAAGCCGGGCTGAGCAGAACTGCTACGCGTAAGATACACATGATCCCGTCGCTTTCTGACGCTCTGAGAGCTCAGTTTCATCCGAATCACCCAAAGTATCTTCAGTTAGCTAGCTTTAGCTGACTAGTGCGAGCACAGACGGTAACACAGATGGGGCGAGTGACTAGCCAGCGCCGTCTGTAATTGCAGACGCGTAAGCGAAAGAATCAGCGTGCAAATTGGACTTGTTTTGTTTCCAAGGTTGAAAACCCTGCGACAACGTTCGGGTGTAGCAGTAAAAAGCGAATCAGCCTACAAGACTACTAGATTTGATTTGTCCTCGTTCATTCCACCTCGAGACAATATACGGATATAGGTCAATGGTCGCAACGTAGCCTGGGAGTTTCCGCGATCCGGATAGCTCCTGTAGTTGTGTGCCGTACTTGTACTTTGTCATCGGTGCATACTGTAAGCCACGTAATCATCAGTGGAGTTGGATGCGTAAGCCATTCACAAATGGGTCCAACAATTCTCACATATTGGCTTAATTAACCATACTAGTGAAAGGAAGAAGATCTTCGCTGCGGACTTATTTATTAGAAAGTGCATTCGCTGCGGAGTTATTTATTAGTAAATGCCAACTGAATAGTTACAGACTATTGGACGGAGGAGTAAAACCCTCATATGCATCTTGTTTACAAAACTGCTTACTCATATTCTCTTGAACTTTCCTGTATATTCATTGACTGATACTCAATTGCAAGCAAATTCCGTAATAGATCTCAGTTTTCAAGAGACGCAAAGCGGATTTACGAGAAAACATACTACTCGCATGCCCTCCCATCAGTAGTATCACCGTTACACTAGTATCAGGTATATCGTACTTGGTCATGTGCGTTTAAAGGATGGTGGATTCTTAAAGTTTCAAAAATGACATGAATACGGTTAGCGATGAGCCAATGCAGGTGGCTGCGTAACTGAAAGTGTAACGCTTAGGGAACTTGGGATGATTCAGTGGTTAAGGAGCCAACTTGCTGACCGGAACGTCCGTGGTTCTCACTCAACCTCGGCGCCTCGACTGCTCCCGTCTGGCCTGAGCATCTTGGCAGTATCTCGGACCTCCTACTTCCTGGTGGCATGGCAGCTAGGTACCGTAAAGAAACTCGGGAACTGCACCTGTCTTTTGGCTCTAAGAGGGGGGATGGGTCGTGGGCTATCGAAAAGCTCCCAGCGACTCTCTGATCAGTATATTTCGTCAACAGGATAGGGTTAGTTTCACTTCGTACGATTTCCCTGATTCTGATGCACGGGCACTGTTCGCTATTTTTGCAATCGTTCAGCTGTAGCACCCTTTCGGTGCTTAGCTGCCATGCCACACGAAGGATGCACGAGGTCTGGGATACTGCCAGGTTGCCCAAGCCTAGACAGTGGAAGTCGAGAGGCAGAGGTCGGGTTCGAACCACGGACCTTCCGGTCAGTAAATTCGCGCTCTAACCACTTGGTTCCATGTCGGTATGATTGAATATGAAATGATAGACTTTGTAGGAAGTATCGCACCCATAATACATGTGCGTGACATGTGGTAGACAATTTTGGATTGGCTCTGTTCATTTACCTAGGACACTAAGAAGACAAAAGTCTCATTAAAAACGCCCCGCTGATCAAAATTAAGACACCTGATGGGTTCCCTAAATTATGCCCAAACAGTTCTATTCATCCCGACATCAACCTTTTGGCCGACCCATCCCAAAGCGACTCGGTTTGCGTATCTCTGTGACTCACTCAACTACACTCCGAGAAAATTCTCATGCCTGATTGATCATTTTATAGAGGCCCGGTGAAAACAGTCTCCTGTTCTCCCAGGTTGTTGTTAGAACGTGCACGGCAGTTTGTTTCTTGAAGACCGGCACTGCTGTGATAATATACCGATGTCTTGCGATGAGGCATTTGGATCACATGACTGAGAGTTGTAATCGTCTGTGTTTCTAGACTTAGGCGCCGCAATAGTATCCCAGTCCTGTCACAAACTGTGATCCAAAAGCACTCTCTCGGCCGTCGCAGGATGACGTCACCCGGGCCGCACACACACTTTTACATATTCCCTCTCTTCTAGTCGACTTTCGCTACAGCCCCAACACCAGGAGGGGTAGCTTTGTTCGCCACTGTCGTGTCTTGTTGATGGCTATACAACTTGTCTGTGCATGGCTTCATGCTCCATCCACCATGGTATATCAAAAGGCACGGCAGCTTGAAATAGCCCTTAATGGCGAGAAAGAGAGATTATTACAAACGTATCTGTAAGGTCATCACAGAATGTTTCACAAATCACGCTGGAATCTTCGTGAGTGGACGAGAAGTGCCCATCCTGACACGTTTCAATGAGTTCCCACTTTCGGTCCAGTTTTGAAAGGGAGAATGAATCCCAGTTGTTTTTGGCACATTCATGAGAGATGCACATGTCATCCATGTGAGTTTTCGTCTACTTTTAATGAGCCACACAATGACTCGGTACACTCTAACTGTGTTTGTTATCCGATCGATGTGGATTAAAATTTGTTGTCACGTCCACTTGTATAAAGTCCGAGATTTTTTGAGTTGGTTACTGACTGATAACTAATTCCGGTTCCATATTTTTTTTCGTACGAATGTCTCAGGGCGAAAATTTCATTCCATGAAGTGCCGTTTTCTCTCAATGCGGGCCCCTAAAATCCCCAACAGAAAATCGGAGTGAATGCGTGAAGGCGGAGTTTTGAAGGGATAGATGGGCATCCATGCACAAATCTGGTTCATTCAGAAATGCCACTCGAGCGATGGCGCGTTTTTTTACGTTCAAGAGGTGGTTTGACTTTTCAGAAACTGTTGTGTGGTTGGTGGGAGGCCTATTCTTAAAAGGGTTATGCAACCTGAAATGACTGAGTAATTGTAGTGGACCAGGATCAGTCAATATACTTGACCGGGTGCTCTCGCATTGGCAGTTTGAAAACTCATATTAGCTTGCCAAACTGGCTCGATCAAATGTGCTGAATATGAGGTGCTAAATTTTGCGATCGAATTCCATTTAGAGTTAAACGGAAGGAAATGAGACAAGTATTGACTGATAAAGGTCAGGAACGCGTAACATGACGGATTTAGGTGTACGCTGAGAACTTTCCTACCTTCGTTCCTCGTAGAAGGCTAGTTAAATAGCAAGGCGGAACGCTATCATAGCCGGAAACCGTTCAAAGATAAGTAAATTGATGAGTTATTCTTTATCTTGAGGACACCGGCTTGTGTTCCGGCCGCTGGGTCGGAATTCGACGTCTTCCTGTCTAGGGACGCCGCACCATCAGAAAAATTGTCTGCAGGTGGTATCACTGTTGAGGTTTCGTGGGAATTTTTCAATCATCGCCTCCCCAGCAGCTCTCGGCTTTTGAATAAGGATGCATCTGTCTAGCTTCCGCATATCCACTTGAAACCTGCAAGGCAGCATGGACCATTCAGAGAACGCTTCGTCAGCGTCGCCAACATGGCCATCGGATTCTGGAACTAGTCTACTCCACCCAATCCGTCAGCTCTGTTATCTTCAAATCAGGGTTTATCCGGCCCTCCCAGCTAGGCGTCCAATAGACACTCTTTTTTTTGCCATTTCACTTCGATGAGATCATCTGCAGCTCGGAAAGGCAGTAAATAGAACTTCCTAGGCAGAGGCTACATAGTAACAGATCACTTGTGAGCATTTCTGTGGTCAACGTTACTCGTGTCTCAAAAAGCCCGCCCATATGTTGAAGCGTTAAGAGGCAGCCGTTCATCAGTTGTTTGGATACTGGTACTATACTTGACTTTGCCAGATAAAGTGTTGGCATGCGCGGTCCGTACGACTATCAGTTAGAAATCAGATGACTGAAGCCGAATTCAAACACCTATACTAAATGCTTCCCATCGTCTCCATCAGTCAGACTTTCGTGGTACCTTGTTTATGTCCTATAATCCAGTCACTTCAAGGTGTTCAATAACCAGTTCCAAAGGACCCCCGTGAACTTGACTGCAATAGCCGTTTGCCCCTCATGTCAACTATAAAGGGCGTCTTCTGTGGATGTTTGCAGCACGTGGTCAACATAAACTCGACAGTAACCAGTTACTGAAACGCTCATGTTAGTAGTCGAGATGACATGTAATTGGTTACTTTTGGAGCTGACAGACGCTGCTAAACTCGCTTCCCCCTTGTCGGCTCATCGTTAGCCATCCCCTTTTTCGTTACACCTGAAAGCATGTGCTGACACGGTTTCCAAACGAGGATCACACGAAATCCCAGGCAGACTGTATTCTGACACACAATCGCCCCGTCAATTGAAGAACGTATTCTGGAAGCGTAGGGTGTACAGACCACTGACTTGTGCATGCCAGAGCTAAACTTCAGCTCATTGCTCGAAAGACGGCAGGCACTTTCAGACACCATAACAACCAGTTTCGATGCTAAAAACTCTGATAATTTGAAAAACATTGTTGGTTCTGGTAGATGACCATAGAGTAGCTTTAAAACTCTGTACACGAAGCTCGTCTCACCAAGTCTTGTTATTTTCGCAAAATGATTGTATCTAATCTTGGTCGACCATATTGTCGGGCGTGCAACCCGCCTGGACAAGGTCTGTTGCCTCGTTCGCGTGGTGGCAGGAACTTTCTGACCTTAACGGTGTGTATGTCTATGAGATCCTCAACAACTCTTGTGAGAAAATGAACTGGTGGGCAGATTACTTCAAACAACTTCCAAAGAGATGCCAGCTTAGACCCGGGACCTTGAGAGCCCCAACACCATTGGGCGTCAGCTTTGAAGGGCCTAGCAGCGATCCGTAGATGGCTTCAATCTCTACACAACTACATAATAGAAAAGTCCCTGGATAAGACTAAGTCCCAAATGGCGTGTGTGTGCTTCTGGAACCACTCAACGGACTGTTTTGTACAGCTTGGAAAACCGAAAATATCCTTCACTATTACCACCCCAAAAAGCGATCATCATCATCGACAGCATGACATCAGTGTTCAACACCGATGCTTCACTGCCGTAAAAGGCGATAGAATAGTCTTTGATAACTATCTTATTGAATTTGCTGCCGAACTACCTGAACTTCCAGTTGTAATATTTCCTCGAAAGCGGGTACACGCACGAGGCCAGACCACAGAAGATTCTGTCCCGGAATAGACTGTGGACCAAATATCCCCTAGGCGACAAAGATCAGCACATCGTTTCAAATTCCTGCAGCCCACTACAGCATTTTTCATCGACTTTGGAGCTACGCCTGATCTGCTAATCGTGAATCACTGTGAGTATCCCCACGAAGCAGCTCGTCACTGGTTGTAATCTAATGAAGACACCACCGAGTTCGATATATTGTCTGGCGTACGGCACCGTCACCCATTGTCACTGGTGCTATTCAAATTCGTTATGGATTGTTCAAGTGAACAGTCGTTGGAAGGACGTTATCCCGTTTGGTGACGAACTGGAGTGATTCAGCGTGTGTGTTTAATAATCTGACTCAATACGGAACACTTCTGGGATCGGAGACCAGTGTTTCTCCAACTGCATAGACCAGCCTGCCATTATAAAGGGTGGACTAATCGAGCCGACTTCCGGCTTCGAATGACTCTCCTACCACTCACGTGCTTTTTAGATGGTATGAGTCTACCCTTAATCTACTGGTTCAAGCCCTCCAGATGTCTGTGGCGCCTGCGAAAACTTTCCAGGTAGCGAACTTCCACACGCGCGGATGGGTGAAGACGTCCAGCCTTCCGATGTCCTGTGCTTATGCGGGTCATGCTTCACAGGCCTATGTTGGAACCGTTGCTGTTGCCATTACTATTGTTTTTTCGCTCCTAACAGTTGTCTCATTTTCTACTGCCTGATTTGTTCATGAGTCCCACCCACCATTTGGCCTTCCACCTAATTCTAGCTCTGGGCCACATCCACAGAAAGGTCGTTTGTCTGATAGCCACTAGCAGCCTCCTTACCGACACTCCAAAATCCTTTTTATCGTTGAGCGTGCGTTCTGTGTTTGTGTCTTTGTTCTCCTGGCTATCCTCACCAAATTATTGTATCCCGGAGATCATCATTCTTCAACCGGGCCACAACCATTAAAGTAAATTCCAACTCTACTGCGTTCCCTCTTTACCGTAACTTTCAGTTCCTCGAGATTCAGCTTAAGAATTTCCTATGCTAGTGACTGTGACTGCCGTTTGGTCTCCGTAAGCCATTTTATTGCGTAACAGGAAAACGATATTTCTCCAATATCGCCTCAGTTGACCACGAATTTGCGAAGCATTGGCGTTAGTAAACAAGACATTGTGTCGAACTCGATAATGTATATGGGTGTTCCCCAGAGTTTGGGGGTATAGGTAGGTAGCATAGGTTCAGCATTTCTGAAGACGGTTGCTACCATCCGTACGGACTACCTCGGGATATGGGATATTGAACGAGTCCACCGGCTCGGGGACGCCCCCCGGGGGCGAGGTGACCCAAGTGGGTGGAGCGCGAATTTACTGACCGGAAGGTCCGTGGTTCGAACCCGACCTCTGCCACTCGACTTCCCCTGTCTAGGCCTGAGCGACCTGGCAGTATCCCAGCCCTCGTGCTTCCTTCGGGTGGTATGGCGGCTGGGCACCTGAAGGGTGTTACATCTGAACGATTCTTAAAAAAATATTGGTTGAACTTTTAATCTTTCAAAAATGAGAGGTTTTATGACTACACCGCGTCATATCCGAGGCAGTCTGGTCATCCTTGTTCCGGTAAGTTGTAGGTGCCCAGTTCTATTCATACTAATCACACACCGGCACAATCCAAACTAAAACTGATGGGTCTACCTACGCACAAACTTTCTTTCTAGTTCCTCTCTCCTGTCCTATCGACCGCTTCTTTATTGCCTGTTCCTTTTGAAAATTTCCAAAAGCGCGCACTCATGTCATCTGGGGGATTGGAGCAGCCATTTGCATTGTGTAGACGATCGGGTTCGAGTGTTTACTATTAGTTGACACGCGCCCATCAGAAACAACATCATGTTTTCCTAAACCTCGTCCCGCATATTCTTGTCTCACAGTGATGGTGGTGGTACTCGACTTTGGCATTCTTTCGGCCATCGTCATCCTGCCAGTCATTCTTACCACCAGTCAGATCGTCACACCCAACCGCATCACCCACCACCACCACAACAACAACAACACCATAACCAGTCGACAACAGCACCGCAGCCATCTGCTCTGGCTCCCCCATCGCTTCGCGGTCAGTCTGCAGACTATCCACATTTGGCCGAATGTTCCGAGTGTGTGTGCACACATCACCGTGCCACCGTTACTTCCCTATCTAGTCCAGTCCCTTTTGTCACCTCACCGAGACCAGCGTTTCCTACTCGTGAGGATTTGGGCCACTCACAACGACTGACCGGATTGGACACCGCCACTGGAACGAGTATGACTCAGTCTCAGGTTGGACAACGAATGCAGCCTGTCCAATCCACGGATCATCAGCCTGGCCGTTCTCACGCGAAGCACCAACGCCGTGCCGTGCGTCGTGGTGTGACTGGCTGGCGCAGCGGTGATCGTAGCAAGTCAGCGGCTGCCCCAGCTGTTGGCGACGCGCTTCCGGAACCGGTGACTTCCAAGACCACAGTGTCTCGCTCTCATAATCTTGCGGAACGAGACCCTCAGGCTTTCTTCCGACTGTTGTCAGAGAAATTGCAACACGTATTGGATAATCAGCTAGCAACAGAACGTTTGGATCGAATTATGACGGACGTAAGTTTGAATGATATTTTTCCCGCATGCAACTGTGGGTTTCCACAAGTTTCTCCGCATCACACTCTAATCCGCATAATCTACAAACTTTGAAGATCTGTGTGGTCTTGGGTACCATCACAATTTTAGACCTAGCCGGTTCCCACGTCAGCGTGGATATCGGTCTCGGAATTCCTGACCACCGACAGTCAACCGCGTTGCTTTTCTCCTCCATCCTTAAGTTTCCCACAGTAACGACTGTTTCAGTACCTTTCAGGGTGTTCAACGAGTTCTAATGTATTGCCATCATACCGATCTGTTCTACTACTTGGTACTCCTTTTTCATTGTTTTTTTTCCTGTTTGGCCTTTAGTACATATTTAACAAGCACATTGTGAATCGGCGTTACGGAAGTTCTATTCCTTGTGTCTTACCAGAGAATGACCCCGCCGTCACCGCCCTTGATTGATTTTCCTCCGACATACGACATCACCTTGAAATAATACAGCAGTATCTCGGTTCACCTATTTGTTTGAACCTCTTCTCCCCCTTGAGCAGAACAACCGCCAAAAGTTATTTGTTCTCCAACGACATCGGTAGCTGACCATATAGTTGTTTTGGTCATGTACCCAAGGTATTATTCCTTTTTCTTACTGATTATTCGCCATAGATCGAATCAACTGTGTTGAAAATTCCAGCGGGGTCGATAGACCAATATACCGAATATTGTTGTCCTGGGCATTTGAGTGCCCACATCGCTTCTATAAACACTTCACAGAGTGATCGAGTCCTAATGTTGTCAGTTGCCGCGCAGACTGTCGCTGCACGTCTACGGGCAACAGTTTAGTTTTCCCTTGATCTAATTCACACTGTGTTGTAACTTGCTGGACGATCGGGCAAACTCTTTATCGGTCCCTTGGCTTCCTGCTCCACCCACTATGGTATATCAAAAGGACGGTAGCTC
>NW_008751849.1:409305-441842 GCF_000715545.1 Opisthorchis viverrini
TATAGGGTAGTCACAGAGTGTTCCACAATGTCGTGCCATAATCTCCGTGAGGGGGGCGAGAGGCGTCGAGTCAAAGGTGCTTGGCTTGGATTGGCTGGCATTCTGACCAATCAGGGCATGCCTTCGTTTGGCCCGTGTCCTGCACTTGACACATCCGTCCAAATGATGTGATGTTCGGTTATTAGGGACAGCTGGCCTCCGTACACACCGAAATCAATTCAGTCAAACAGGTGTAACTGAGTACCCTTATTTTAACTTGTCAACCTGCAAAAACCTCCCAATTGCAAATAATGGGATAGTAGTAAGTCGTTCAGCTGTCGAACCCTTTCGATGCCTAACCGCCATACCACGAGAAGGAAGCACGAGGGCTGGGATACTGGCAAGTTGCCCAGGGCGAGACAGGGGAAGTCGAGAGGCAGAGGTCGGATTCGAACCACGGACCTTCTGGTCGGTAAATTCGTGTTCTAATCACTGGATCTGCCAGTCAGCGCTGTTCGGATCACCAGACACCTACGCGTAGAAAGCGAACCGCAATTGGGCCCACCAATCCTCATAAGGTGCTACTTGCAGGCCGGGGTAACTTCGGATGAATTAGGCAGGTGGGCAAACACGCAGTTGTTTGCACACAATGTAACCGAAAGGAACCCGCTCGCCAAAAAAGTATGGCATCAGCTGCCGCCGTACTTATGCTTTTCCGTGTCACATTGTGGTGCGGCACATCTGTCAACAGTCTGCTAACACCACTGGTGAGGGCGTTGTTTGACTTTCACAATAGCCACACATTGATGCTGTTGATATTTCGAAACGACTTTTGTTTGGATCCCAGTAGCTTTGAAAGAACCCCTAATTTGAAACCCAACTGCAAATGAAACGAACGACAACATTGTTGTTTGGACCATATCAACGATTGGTCCATTGTGGGAGTTACACACGTGGCACTGGATATCAACTGTTTGTGTATTAGACTATGGTGTATGCCCCAACCAAGTGTAGCCTCCCGGCCGATGTGTGTGAGCAACGCCAGCAAGTGAGAGGTCACATGTTCCGTATATGCTTTTTCCATTTGCATAACGTTCAGGAAGTTGATAATCTTGCAAAAACTGTGCGCTCTCTTTCTCGAGCATTGCGTTCCCCCCAGTTGTGGAACTGCATAGTGTTGGTATCAGTTTGTTGACGCAGGTATGTTTGTCATCTGTTTCCTAACCTTTTCTGTATCTTTCTTACTGCAGACAAGTCCTGTTCCTCCTCATTCAACTGGCGATCAAACGACAGACTTCCCACCCACTGCTGGCAAACAACCAGACCCGATTGAGGATATCACCGTCGCGTCTTCGGCTGGTATGACAGTATCCACAACTGCAGCTCCTGAGGTAGCCGTGCCCACTACTGTGCCTGACGCTCGGCAATCTGGTCTGGCTGTATCATCCTTGTTACAAAGACCCTGGGCAGATCGATTATTGGCGGCTGCGAGAATCCATGAGAACACACGAGATAATGCCCAGGTGTGTGTTCATGATACCATTGGTTTTTGATAGTTTTGTTATTCAATTACTGGCTACAAACCATAGCATACGACACTCCCTCTTCCGTCCTCTAGGCTATTCTTGAAGATCACTGTTCACGAATTTGGGCTGCTTCGGCTGATCGGACGCCAACTAGCAGCGGAAGTGGAAGTGGAGGGGCCGGTGGTGGTGGTGAAGTTGGTGTTTTAGGCAGCGCTGGGACGAACACGCTCATGACGGAAACAGACAATGCGGTTCGTCTGTACGAGCTCGGCTGCCGGTCGCTGGATCCTGCATTCCATTTGAAGACACATCAACCGATTATCCACGTGAAACAGAACGAAGCTGAGGATGACCCGCGATCGCTGCACTCACCACATTCCAGATCGTCTTCACGGTGCTCCGATGTTGTCGGTAACCCCTTGCAATCAACACGATCGCGACATCATGCGTTACTTCCGTCTGGAAAAGAAGAGGGCGAAATGTGGCCCGGCGATTCCATGGCGGCTACTCCCGGGTAAGCCCATATCTGTTTGTTCAATAACTATTCCGTCCACACTCCGTTTACTTCGTGGCGTTTTCACTGGTCGTATTTCATGATGGGCCGAGTTGGAATGACACGGAGTTGCAATGCTTCACACACGGACTTCAATTCTTTGCATATCTGTTACTCACGGGAGTGAAATCTGGGTCATTCACATCAACCATATCGCCAAAGGCACGATTCTTCAGTTTTCAGTCTGATTCTACTTATACATTTATTGGCGCAGAGCAGTAGATTCCGCGCGGAAGAACATACATGGAGTCCAATCGAACAAACAACCTACCGCTTGCCAGACCGGTGCTCTCTACCAACGGCGTTGTCAAAGAGCATGCTTTTCACACGTCCTTGGCTGTCGACGTCATGACTGGGCTCACATGTTGATATCGTCTGGCTACCCGAAAATCAATGCTCACATGCCTGCTCATACTATCCGCCAGGTGTTCTCTAACGGCAATCCTGAGCGGCGATAACGATAGTTCGGGTTCTAGATACCGTTGTTTTTGGGATCCATGGGAATGGGCTCAAATTTGAATGGATCTCAGGGACCAGTAAATCAGCTAAAAACGCAGAGGATGCACGAGTTGATTCATACCCTTCAGCGCATAGTACCGTCAAATAAACCAAGTCATGTGAATTGCAGAATGACGTTGTGTTACATTTTGATCCTAATTCTTCTTGCATCGTTGTGACAGATAGTTCTTTTCATAAACTGTGAAAAGGTTTTTACTCTGTCCCAAAATGTCTAACCGTCATCAGCAGTCAGTCAGCCGTAAACCGTGTACGATGGTTCTAGCTGCCTCACCAATGATAAGGTGACATCCACGTACTGATCGGTTTGCTGACGTCATGTTGTTCTGTTTGTGTGATAAAGCATGGAGTGAAACGGCTACTATGCATTGAAGACGGTAGCTTCGGCGCAACACCGCCTTTGACTGCGTGAGAGGGTCATGTCTGTCTCTAACTCTGTGGTGTCTTGTCTCGGCGTCCCTATCTGAGTCGACTGATATAATTACCTCCTTGCCTCGTTGCTGTTATATCTGACTGAATCGCCAATCTGTTATATGTGACTCCTGTTTCCGCTCCTGTGTCAAGTGCCGGAAAAAGACCCGCCGATTAGGAACGAGTGAGTGTGAAAGTACAACGGCCTCAAGCCATTTAACGGGAGGGACACTGTCTAACCTTGACTCAACGCTGACTCACGCTGTGTGGATTTAATACAAGGCTGTCACCCGCTGCCTATTGAGCGGGCGTTATCTGTCTGGTCAGCATCTAGTGGAGTTGAGGGTCTCAGTAAATTACTTTCAGGAATCTGACCTTCCTGATAGTTGCCGATTCATGGCCGCATCGCCTCTGATTCTCCTGCCCCAGGCGCACGGTTAAGCGGATGGGGTTCTGCAAAGCAACCAGTCATCTGGCCCAACCAGCGTAACCCGTTAAGTGTGTGGTCGGTTCGTCTGTTGAGGAAGGGTATTTTTTCCATCTACCTCAAAATTACTGATCCAATGTTTCTACCTTATCCATGTGATACTTCGGAGACAGTGGGTCTCCCAGAGTTTTCGAGGATTGTCTGCACCAGTACCTCCCTCCTTTCTGTTGCGCATGTGTCTTGAGAAGGACTCAGTGGCTAACATCGGGCACTAAATAGAACCCATGTGACTGCAATTAGTGTCACACAATAAGCGATTTAAGAAGATTTGTGTTAGGAGACATTTTGTTGCTGGGCTACACTTTGAACACCTTATAGACAAGCGTGTTGCGCTATTACTCTGCTCTTACATATCAGGTGCTTCCTTACTTAAGCTGAAGGGTTGTTTACTTTGGAATATCCATCATCTCCATTCCGGTGGGATTCGTAAGGTACTAATGGGATTTCCAACATAGCAGTCTTACCGACAGTTTGGTCACTGGATGCGTTCGCACTACCCTTATGAATGGCATAACCGATTGGATTCGCACGAAAGTCTTGACAGCACTAGCTCACCCTTGGTTTCATGAAGCGCTTTCCAAATTCACACTGGATGAGTGCACAAGTTTGTAGAAGTGATGTGCTGTATAAACAGAACAATGATCTGAGACCAACTAACCGGCGTCGTCGTTTTTGAAGTTCTCATCCGGTTTTAAAAAAAACGTCTCCAAAGAACTGTCGTTCGATTCCGATTGTTCACCCATTTCAAACGCGTTAGCTGAAGTATGCCCTCCCGATTCTCCACATACCTTGTATTGCTTATGTCCATCTGCATTTCTAATGTGTTATTTTTGTACGCACACACACACACACAAACAGAGGATTACGGTATCTAACTTTTACTCACTGACGCATCTCAGCCCCGTGTATATGCCGCATTTGTTCCTCACTTTCTGCATACGAATGTAGTGTTCTGCGTTTCTCAAACACGCCAATGGTACTTGGAAATATCCTGATCGAATATTCCTTCAGATACGCCGATAAGGAAGCGGTGGTCTGAGTTCCCTTCTGTTGTTTTCGCAGTTGGTGCTTGACTGACATGAGCGTCACCAACGTTATTCCACGTTACGCAAGCTTCACAGCCTTTGACTTTCAGGCTGCGTCGGTCACTTGTGAAGGCTAGACGCATTAACACATTCAGCTATCGGAGTGCTTTGTAAGATGTGGTAATCAACTTGAGTACAGCTAACCTGAGACAGTTTGGTCACGTGCCTACACTTCACAACGCTTCGGAAGGACGTGTCATTCATGTGAAAGAACTATTTGCGGTATTTCAAAGGTCTTGGGCCCGTCTGGTGGTTTCTAGTTCGGCTTCCGCCGCCGCTGAACTGTAAACTTCAATTAGATCATGAAATATACCGGAAATAGTTGAATGAAATTTGTATCTGTTCCGCTTCGGATGAAATTTGACTGAAAGCTCACAAATTATTGTATGGAAGGCCTCGGAATAATGATCCTCTCTAGGATACTTTTCACGCCACGAGTTTACAACGGGCCCATATTTTATATTCCCTTCGTTTGCTAATTTCGTGGGTTCTGTGTTTGGAAAGCACTAACTGGTGAGCAACTAACGCGTCCAAACTACCGCAAGTAACGGTAAATTGACAGATGACGATTGACCTTACAAGGGGTACGCTGTTTTATACAGTTAGTGCTTTTCTGCACGGCCTCCTGGTGGAATCTGTTCGCTGCATGATACGACGACGTATAACAATAGCATTCTCTGTACGTAACAGTTTGCGCACTAAGACGATCCTTTGCTCGAATGGTTTTCCAAACCTTGGATCCGATAAAGTGATTGATTAGTCATCTCAAGAGTGATCTGTGAGCTGTCACTAATGACAATTGGACGTGGCTTGGTAACTACCACAACACAGTTGATCACTGTGCTCTCAGAGGTGATTTATAATACTCTGAACTCTTCTTGATCATGTGGAATTGTTATATACACCCGGCCTTCGACCCAACAACCACTGTCGCATTTGGTAATATTTCGCCTCATCTGTCATCCAGTTGTGTATGCCTGCTCACCCTAACTCGTTTCAGTACTCACGGTTGTTTCAACTGTTAGATTGCAGTGAACTTATTGCGGAAACAAGTTTGGGCGACGCTGAAATGATATTCCACTTTTGAGGCCTGCGTTTTGCATTGACTCAGACCTATGGATGAAGTTGATTTATCGTCCTACAGCATACCTTCCCCTTTCCTCTAGTTTCTTTCCGATGCCCCTAGCGCCCTCAGTTTTCACCGATCGCCAGGCGCTTGCTAACTCATTGTTGCGTATGCTTATCAGATTGAAGCCTGGCTTTTGTGAGGCGTCTTAGTGATGTACAGTGGTGGTGGAGGTCGCAAAACCAGACTGATTCTACAATGGTTGTCAACCTGAACAAACCACGAAAATTTGTTACCGTTAGTATGTCAACTTGCCTGCATCCGCTAGGGGTGTGTTAGTATGTCTGGCGGGCTTTGTCGCCAGACCCGCTCGTATGCTGAATCTTCCAATATAGTTCAACTACTCATTCATCTGAAGTAGTTTGTTTGTCTTCAGTGTATACGTGTGATAGTCATGGCGACTGGTGGGTACCAGGCCAGTTTGGCAGAGTTCGATCTGCGATATGGACAGTAAACGATTTTTTAGCTGGGTGTTGTGCAACCGATGAAAAGCGGAGTTTCAGCTCGTGTGAATCAGTCAGGGCGTGCTGTAATCCTCAACAGTATCATCCGAATTTACACAATCCATAAATTGTATGCGCCACACTTCGCATGAACTGCACAGCTGAACTATTCATCCTACTTGCACTGATCCCAATGGGCAACCCTTATCTGAGAGGTGGAGTCCTGGGGTCCTTTTCGGAAGGGTGCAGGTTCCAACGACTTACTCAGTGGTAATGATAGTCGAATTTTGCGACACAGGCTATCATGCGGAATCCACGATTACTCCCAGGTGTTCTCTTCTTGCGTGCATGGTAGTTTTTCATATGAAGGCATGTTCTTACCCCTCGACCAGTACATCCAGCTTCTCTCGTCACCTGCACAGATGTTTACTGCTATCTGATATCACGTGCTGTAAAATGGCCCGGCTGCTTGTGAATGAGGAGTGCTTATTTCAGAGTTTCACATGTCTGAAAAATGCTAACTCTAATTCTGTTTAATCTAGTAGCAAAAATAACCGTAACTTGAATGTTTTCTGGTTTACCACCTCTGCTTGTGCATATCAGACTCTGTAGCTGGCTCTTACTTAGCCTGATGACCCCCCACGTGAGATCCCAAAAAATACCGTTGGCAAACCTGACGATCCTATCCAGAACTAGTTAATTTGTTCACGGTTATCCTTGGAATGCTTTGCTGCTCGTAACGACTGACCTGAAAGTTAAAAATGCGGTCACGATAGACGTGCAATGCGCACCCCACGGACCACTATGTTTCTTCCAATGGTCTGTTTTTAACCTTTCAGAAGTGAACTCAGTCAATGTGGCACCTGGTTGAGATATAGGAAAAACTGAATGGGGCCTCCAAGGGACCCTTATTCGGCTTCTCGATGACCTCCTCTTAGGTGAACTTCAGGTGGTAGCTAGTTTCCTGGTTCCCTGGATGAGGGTAGCTCATCCATGTGTCCTGTGGAGTGGTCATGGAACCTGTCACGGCACAATAAACCCCATAGCGATACTCATGAGAGCCCGTTCGCAACAGGTAGCATACCTTTGTTTCAAATGTGCACAATTCCACACGATTGTCACTTTACTGTTAGTTGGCTCCTTCATTCTGTATCCATCCATGATCATGTTCCGTGAGCAGTGCTCAGCCATAGGAAGGCAAACTGTCTGTTGGTGGGGAGTGAACCAACTTGACCTGGCAAAATCAAGTGTCGCTTATTAGCGTCTGGACGATGTCCCACATTCAACAACCCATCGAGAGTTGTGTAGTGATACGAGACTGGTAATTTGAGAATTGCACTAACTGATTGACTCCAATTTTTACTCCGTGACTCATGTAAGATTTATCGGTGAACTCAACTTCCCGATGCAAGAACATCAAACAAACACTTAACTCCCTTGTGCCCATGATGAAGCTGATACTACCTGTGGTGTGATCTGTATCCTTTCCGGATCGCACATGAAGATATCTCTATTCCATACGGTGTTCGATCAACAATAGACTCCGTTCATAGTCTCTTAGAATGAAGACCCCCCCGCCCTTGAGAAATGACTGGAGCTATATCTAGTCAAAGCGAAAGTTTTCAATACCCTGAGCCGACAATATTAAGTTCAGTTCACCCTTCAGGGCTGCCACGATCGATTCCTTATCGCACTTTATGGCTTGCACACAGTTGCTGGATGCGAATAACTGTTAACAACTCTCAAGAGGACGTTGTACTTGGAACAAGAGCATTTCACGAGCATGTGGATTCGGCGTAACGTATGTAGTTCAAACAGTCATGCGGGAAGCCTCGGCTACATAGAGGTTACTTGTGAACCTGATACGTCGTGGCTCACAAGTTCGACAAATGCTCTTTACATGATTTAATTTTTCCCCCACATTTTCCAGGGTCATTAACTGCGTAAAAATCTCATGTCATTTCCGCACGTCAGTCGCGCCTCCGTAATTGATCTCATTGTTAACCTGGTAGCCATTCATGAGATGTGTATCTGAAATCTTGTTGAAACTAGAGGCATGCAACACTGGTTATTATCTTGTGACGCGAGAGAATTCGGTCATGTTTGATGTCCCACCTAAACAACAGAGTACTATTTCTTGTCCGCTTTTAGAGTTCAGCCGGCTGCTCCGCTCGAGCAACAGCCTGGTAAAGAGTGCATCGTGGACAGCCAGCCGGTCCCCGATTCTCCCTCTTCCTGCATGTCCTCATACGTTGAATCATCTGCTTCTCCGGGACTGCTGCCAACCACACTTCCTTGTGGTCGTCTGTCTAACATGGAATCATCAGTACGCTCTGTGGGGCTACAAGTGGCTGCCTCCCCTGTTCCACCGTGCATAACGACGCCTCATTCAGTCTCATCTTCGTCTACCACTACATCCGTGGTGTCCGTTTCCACTCCTGGACTACCCGTCAGTTCACCTAGTTCCGGTAGCCCACACTCGCTGGTGATTGGCTACTATTTGGGAGACGACCCGGTCCCTTATCGTAGCCTGTGGCCGTCGGCTGAAATAACCTTGGGGCAGTTCAAGCAGCTAATCCCGAAGAAGAAGGGTTCTTTTCGGTGAGTTGGGTTCCCAGATGGTTTATTTTGTGCCTCTGTCACGCGAACTTTGACTGTACGCTTTTTCGAAGAGAACCTGGTGGTCGGTTCCAACTTAACCGGGTCATTTGGCCTGTTGCTAGCCGCGGAGATCTACCGTATTGAGCCACTTCGAAGCCAGGCAGCAGCCTAGTGTGCTTTTTGGTTTCATCCTGTCGATTGGTTGGTGACTGAACTCTCTTTAAGGAATTGTCTTTCCGATTCATTTATAAATGCTCTTTACAACCCCTGTTAACGACTGATCCTCTGACACGTACTATGTTTTCAACATCCACATCCCCTATATGACCTTGAACTCTGTGTTACGACTTGGTTTAGTAGCGGTTCGAAGCACAGTTTCCAGATGGTTTGGTGGAAATAAATTATCCTACAAATTTGCGGATGCATTCGACGGTGTTTAAAAATGAAACAGCGCCATGGCCCGAGCATGGCGTGGAAAATGTCCTGAAATTTACGGTTTGTTTTGGCGTCCCTTTTCGGAAACAACGCCTGCAGCTTTGTTCGGAGGCCAGCCGTCCCCAATAACCGAACATCGCATCATTTGTACGGATGTGTCACGTGCAGATCACCGACCAAACCAAGGCATGCCCTGATTGGTCTGAATGCCAGCCAATCCGAGTCGACTATCCTTGACTCGACGCTTCTCGCTCCCTCACGGAGATTCTGGCACGACCTTGTGGAACACCCTGTGCTTACCCGATAAATACAGTTGTAATAATTTTCCCTTGTCTCCATAAAAGGCTGTGTAGAGCTACCGTGCCTTTTGATATACCATAGTGGACGGAGCAGGAAGCCAAGGGACTGATACAGAGTTGCACGATCGTCCACAAGTTACAACGCGCTTATCATGGAATCTACCGGAGACCTGTTCGAAAGCTCCCGGTTGGGCTCCCAATTACGGTAGTCGGTAGTCCGCGATCTCATCCACCTGGTCACTGGGTACATCAGTCTAAACTGTTGGTTTAACGCCTTCTAGAACTGCTCTGGGAAGCTTTATCCTTCGTCAGGCTTAGTCATATCATTCACATACTACACTCCCCATTGCCATTTAACGCAAATTCATCATCGTCGCCACTATTGGCAATGACGTTGCAATGATGTTGCAACTTTGCAACTTTTCATCCTTAATTCCTCGTTTACCTTATGCTACGACCATTTGCCGATAGTCAAGCCTGTAAATTTCACGGGATCATGTGAGGTTTGATTAACATCGGGCGTTGTGCACTTCCCAGACCGTTGGCCCAGTTCGATCAATTGCCACATGGTGTCGCGGTTGGTAGTGAGAAACTCGCACGTCTCACGTGATCGATTTTTCTGTACCGGCTGATGAGACCCAATCAAGATGGAACGTACAATGGAGCACGCTTTCGGGACTGATTGTACTATACTTCTCTAACTAACTAAGCTTTTATCATCGTTTTCATACACAACAGTCGCCTTCGTAGTCACAACCAGAGGAACACTCCACCAGAGTGCCACAGATTAACGAAATTTGGAAGGGTCAGGTCATCTGCTTTCGATGTCCTTCGGACGCAAACCGTACGAAGTAAAATAGCTGAGGTGTGTCAAGGCCAATCAGTGTCAGGCAGGTATCGGACCTAAATTCAGGACCTCTGGTGCTAACTCGGATTCCTCAAGAGGCTTTATATTTACCTAGTTTTTGAGCAAAATTTACAGGTCTTCCTCACACCCCACATGTGTGGGGATATTGAAACAGCAAGGTTCTATAACTAGCGTTCATACATGGTTCAAAGCGAATTGGCAATTTAGGCATTTTCTGTATGTAGCTATTCCATGCGTCTTGACGATTTCCTCCGTAATGTGATCGAGAACGTCAGGATACAAGGGTAGTGTGTCCTACACGAGCAGCAAACTTTGTTTAGATAGGTTAAGGGAGGCTGGAATAGGTTAGGCCGGATACATCTGCACGAACTGTGACCTTGGGTCTCTTGTCACCCATTAGGTTACGATCGATCACACATCACCTGGTTGTTTCATACTGATAATCACTTCTCTCTTTGGTTTTCTCGTGTATGCTCGTGAACAGCCGCATAAATGTCTCATCATACCTTTGTTGTTTTCTTTCAGCTACTTCTTCAAAAAGCTCTCCAACGAATTTGGTTCTGGCGTTGTTCACCAAGAAATCACCAACGACAGTTGCCTTCTACCCCTGTGGGAAGGCAAGGTTGTCGCAAAAGTGGAGCGCATCGAATAATCCAATGAACACCGCTCAGTCGCCAGACCTCATGTTATTCTACTTATTTCGTCCATTCAGTCCGCTTTCAGTCTTACTCTGCATTGTAGTGCGCCATTTTTATGACTTCGGAGGTTGTCTTTTTTGGGAGACTTATCCCACCCCGTTTTTTCGTAACATCTGCTAAGTCTTGCTAGTTTCCGATCCCTTCGGTGCGACAACAATTGTGCCTTAACCACGACACTCATCATGGTCATTCGTAACTTCTTTCTGTGTGTGTGTGTGTTGGTGTGTGTGTGTGCAATCCAACGGGCTAAACAGGGTCATAGTTTGTTTTATTTTGTGCTCATTTGTTTCCTTTTCGTTTTTGTTGCTATGTATGGAAATAAGGTGCTGACTTTGTCTGCACCTGACTACTGAAAGCCATGCAGTAGTAGTAGTGGTGCTGGCTGTATTGTTTTGCGCTGTTTGCGCTTTTGCCATTTCTATCCCCTCCCCGCCGTTTCAGAGAGCAAAGCCTTTTCTTCCATCTTGCTCCTGTCCTAGAATGGAACTAGTTTTTTCCCTACGCTTCTGTATCTAGGCAACTGGGTTGCTTTTTGTCTCAAACGCGCCCGCATGCTTCTCTGCCTGTCTGTCTGATCGGTCCTGCTGGTGGCTCGCTGCTTGGACAACAAGCGCCCTTTCGTCTCGCCCCTAGTTTTTACCACCCGTAAAGGATTGTTCGATACTGTTTTGGAGCATTCCTTTGTTGTGAAATGGAAGACTGCTTCCACGTCGGCAAAACCGTTCACCCTCGACTGCCGTATTTTTCTACCGTCGTGACCGGTGTTCTCGAATTAGTGTGAATCCGACTAATTTCGTTCGTTTCGATCCTGTTCCGTGAACAAACTGACACGCTCAGGTGTGCCAGTGCTTTACAGCTCTCTCTCTCTCTTGTGTGTTTTGATTTGTTCGTTATTGCGAAATTGTCCCTCCAATGCTACTGCTGATACGGCTTTCTTCTCTTCTAATGTCTGTTCTTCCTTCAAACCTCCGACTTCTTTTTTTGTCAGTCCGCTTGTCTGCAGCCTATACGAAATTTGGCAATGTATTACTTCAACTTCGGATTGCTTCCTGCCAATCGACGTCACTTTTAGCTTGTTGATAGTATGGAACCGTGAAAGTCACATTGTTGTTTTCACTTGGTCAGTGGTTGTTGTAGTGTCGCTGCCGGCCAAAGTTATCACCGTTCACTTGGCGCCATCATTTGTCAGGTCCTTCTTCACTGATCGATGAGATACCGACAGAGTTCGGCTGCATGACCGTTTGCTCCCTGCCTGTCCCTCACCTGACTGGTGCTGACCAATGCCACACGAACTGTTAAGGGACCAATTAGAATGCAGCCTACCCGAAGGGTGACAAACTTCGACGCCGGACGAATTGTTCATGGTCCAGTGAATCTACTCCACTTGACCAGTCACTGAAAACCACGAGAACAGGGCGTATTCACTCAATCTTGTCAGAATCCACATGATTAATGTCGAAGTATGCAGAAATATTAGGCTTTCAGAATGAAGCCACGACGAAATAGATCCTGGGCGGTATCATGGTCACATTCAATCGTGCAAAACGCGTTATGTGTTAGAGAAGAGCCTTGTAATCGATTCATGCGGATGTTTGCGTCCAAACATGCGGCTCCTTTATTTCAGGGTTATGTTTATCATTGTTCGAACCCAATCCGGACATCTCGCCTGTTCCGATCTAGGTTTAGGCAACCTGGTAGCCCTCGTGTTTCCTTCAGGTGACACGGCAGCTAGACGCCGAAACGGTGTTCCAGCTGGAAAAGTTTTTGAGAAAACATCAACAGTATTCAAGCACATGCTTTGGAGACCAACTAGCATGGATGGAAATTAAAGTGCGATAGCAGTTACCGGTGGTACGCGACCTTCAGATAGTTTAGGGTTGAAATGGTGCATTGGGTGGAAAACCTTTTTCTTGGTGTAACACTACTCACAAATTTATTGAAAACTCTTCGGCAGCCTAGTATAGTTTTCACTTTTGTTGATATGCTCCATGAGTCTTCGTCAACTTGGTTTTTTACTTGCGTATCCTGTCAGTTAAACATCAAGCTAGGATTCTTATCGCTTATCCTACTTATCACTTAGCCTACTTTGCAGATGAGTTCATTTTAACACATCGCATTGTTCATTCTCGATTTCGTCATTTAATCAAGGTCAATCTCAGTCAAAAAGCCGAGAAGCACTGTGAAACTGTTCCGTCTTTGTTGAAAACCACAAGTGGTACGCATCTCTCAGAGGCTCGCGCCCGCAACCTCCCGACTGGCAGTTAGTGACTGAAATGTTCGGTGACGAGCTGCTGGTCAGAGTTTACTCACGCTTATGATATAGCATCAAGTAAGGTGATTTCTATTGTTGAAGAACACGCCAGCATAGAAATTCAAGCTAGCGAGTGAAGTTGTGCATATGCTTTGAGAAAGTTGAACGAATCAGACAAAAATGTATGCTTCTTAAACTTTGAGTATGAACTCGTACTTCTCCATTGTTCCCTTTGGTATCAGAGTTCTGCGTGTGTGAATTAAGTTCGACGTCTCGTTCTACCTACGCGAGCGTGAAAATGATAAATGCATACGCCAGATGGTGTGGGCCTAGAAAGCGTTGAATTTGGGGAAGTTGGTAGTTGGTTATGACCAAAGTTTGGTCTGTTACACTCCGGCTTTTGATTAATACACTAATCCTGAAAAAAGTGAACCTTTTAAAGCCGTACCTGGTGCTAGGATTGCTTGCACGAAGGTCTATTGTTGCCCTCTTACTGGAGCTGTCGAGATACCGGGTTTGGAATCGAACCACGGACTTTCCGGGTAGTAAGCTCGCGCCTCAATCACTCTTGGGTATCTCGAGCTAAAGAGTTCCACGAAAGGTCGAAATGGAGATTAAGATTAGTCGCCAAAACTTCATGGGCGACCTGAAGATAGCAACCGTTATAATCGAATGATTCTCGGCTGAATTTGTGTCCCTCAAGTAACGAATATGTTCTTGTGAGCAGCTTCTCAGGTAAACCGACTGGTTTGGAGACGGCTATATGCACTGATTCAGAGGTTGAAGCACTATCACTTTGTTGACAGTCATATTAGAATTCGAAGTGTCCCATAGACGTTCGTGTAAGGTGTAAAGTACTAAAGTTATTTTAGAAATCTTCCGTCCAGTTTGTTTTTAGAATTGCGGTTTGAGCTGGTCGGATTCACGGCAATCGACAATGTTTAGTTCAAGGTACCTAATCCCAACTTTCTTGTGAACCGTGTCTTGTCTCTCATGAGATTGCTGAAAACTCCTCGGCAGCCCACGACCGGTTTCCCCCTCTTTGGGGCTCATCAGGTAGGCTCAGTCCCCGAGTTTCCGTCAACCTTATGTCCTACTTGAAACCAAACTGCTCGAAATCAGCGAAGTACACTCAGTTGCAAACTAATTTGATTTTTAGAGAGACTCATCTGGATCGCAGCTGAATCTCTCGGTTATGGTTTTTTCTTGATGAGCCCGAAGAAGGGCGAAACTGGTCGTGGGTTGTCGAAGGATTTTCAGCAACCTTTTGAGTAGTGCGTTACGTATATACATGTATCGCGATATCTCTAATATGGTAGCGACTGAAACATGAGGCGACCTGGTGCAGCACATTCAGTTGCCTGGAAACATCACAAACGAGAGATTCAGCTGGGTTCCAGGTGAGCCTTTCGAAAAAACAAATTAGTTTGCAAATGAGTGTATTTCGTATCTTGTCTCTTCTGAATACCAGAACGATAAGAAGTCACTCACCTTGCGCTCGAGATCGTCCTTGGAAATGCACTTGTTGGTCCACCTTGTTCCCCTACTGAACACTAGGACTACAACAATCTCATCCGTCGACCGGATCTTTGGTGTCCCCGTCGCCTGTGTGAGGTGCTGCTTCACGACCGCCCATGCGGGGGAGGCGACCCAACAAGTATCTGCGGTGATGTGTACTGTTTTCCCAAGACATTACATTGGAAATGGGCTACGTCCCAGAATGCCTTGGCTATGAGGGAATTCATTTGGAGAAGCTTATAGAGAAATAAATGAATCTATCCCGGCTGAAAACAGTTTCCATTGGTTACCGAACGATCTTTTATGTGCTCCTGTTTATTCTCTAGAAAAGTACCCATGAAAATTGTATTCATTTGATAAGTAATCATCGATGAGCTAATTCCTTTTTTCAAGCTAAATTCCTTTGTCAACCATTTTTGCACCGTAGTTTCGGTTGACACAGAAGGCTTGTTGATGCAGTGCTCGTGCACACGTGTTGATGATAATGTCGATCGAATGACTCCCTAAATTTTAAAGAATCATGAGTTCTGCCGAACCCTATGACTGGTTGGTCAGTTTTTTTTGACCTTGAGAAATCAATGATGCTGGAATCTGGCCCTGATTTGACTAGCAATATAAAGGGTTCCTGATTATAAGGTTGACTTTTATGAACGATCTCCGTCTCAACTGAGGAAATGGGAAGCGGGTTTTTCTGAGGGTTCTCAAGATAAGAGATCATCTGAAGAGTGACCATTACAGCCAGATAGAAATGGATGCTCGAATTTAGCTTTAGTGGGGTGCGATCCCACCGCACCAAAAAAATCAGTCGTCATTCGCAGCACCCAATCCCTCGTTCACTCTGACATCTAGCGCGATATTTTCTTATTTATCTCAGAAGCGCAGAATAAAATGAACAAGAAAAGGTCATGACACTGAAACCTGGTTGTCCTCATGGCGTGGAATCTGCAGTGAACTACTTCCAAGAGACTGCGCTAAGTAACGGTTTGTAAATGAGACAGCTTCCTTCGATCGGCCTGTTGTCTAGTTCTACGTCAGGTGGTAAGTTATGGTGTTGATCCTCCGAGCAGAGGTATCAGTTTTGTATCATTCCTAACTATTCATCAGTAGTCAGACTCCTAGCGAATTTCGGCGCACTTGCTAAACCGCGCTGTGCGCAAAATGACGTCGGTTTCCGATTACTGTTTGGGTCAAGAGAATGAATTTCTGCCTGGTACATTCACCTGGAAGGTTTCCCTTTCAGCAATAACCGCTTTTGCTTTATTGTTTTGTTTCTTCTACACTTGAAATCACGTTTTCTGGTTGTGTAATATTCGGCGGATTTGCGTGGAAATCCATTCTGATGAAATGATGCTTGATGGCTTGCTCCTTGCTGTACAAGCGCGTTTGATGGACAGTTCCCTTCGCGCCAATTGGGGCAAGCCATTTCTGCTACGGACTTGCCCGACTGGCTATCGATTTCCACATCAAAGTAGGCGGGTGCGTTATCAATACGACTTTTCAGCATAATTTGTGTGTTTTTTTTTTTGTGTGTAAGCTCGACTAATTTATTTGNCAATACGACTTTTCAGCATAATTTGTGTGTGTGTGTGTGTGTGTGTAAGCTCGACTAAATTTATTTGAAGCTTTTTTCGCACAGCTCTGAAGTTTCATCCAAATACTGATTTTAACCGGTCTCAAATCTCAGAGGAGCCATTTTGCTAAAGACACAAGTTGTTAACACGTGCGTATTCGGGTGGCAAACAATGTATACACTTCATCCAGGTAGTTGCGCTGCTTAACATGGCTAGATATTTGGCGGTGTATGAAGTCACTGAGTCATCAACGATCCTTATATTCACAGAAGAAAGTGGCAGAAGTTGGCGGGGTCCCTCAAGCGAGTGCCCCGAATTTGAGGACGTTAGCTACAACTGCTCATAGCAGATCAATAAATCAGAAATAAGATAGCTAAGAATAAGCGCTGTCATTTACTTGTGAATCTCAGACTGTTTGTTAATAAACTAGAACTTATTTCATCAATGAGTGCTATTTTTCTGAGGGATCGTACTTTCGTTAACATTGATATAATTTGTAGAGGGTTGTTTAGTTTCGATTGCATAACAACTGATGTTCAAGTAGACAATATGAACGAATGAAAATCGATGGCATGCGAACGAGCTTTAAGGGGTGGAGGTGTGTAAAGTTGATACTACTGATGGGGAGGCACGCGAGTAGTATGTGTTGTTCGTAGAATTTCGCTTTGCGTCTATTGAAAAAGGGAGATCTGTTGCGGAATTCGTGGAGCCACTTCGTAAAATTTGCCTGGATTTGACCGACAAATGAGTGGAGTCAATGAATCTCCAGGAAAGTTCAAGAAGACTCGTTCGGGAGAAGATGGGTGTCCAGTTTTTGTAACTAAGATGCAAATTAGAGTTTTGCTTCCCTGTTCAATGGTCTGTAACCGGTCAATTGGCATTTTCTAATACACCGAAGGTCTTCTTCCTCATCGGAAGTTGAAATCGTTCAGCTGTAACACCCTTTCGGTCCCTTGCTGCCATGCTACCAGAAGGCAGAATGAGGACTGGGATACCGCCAGGTTGCCCAAGCCTCGATAATGGGAAGCCGAGAGGCAGAGGTCGGGTTCGAACCGCGGACCTTCCGGTCAGTAAATTCGCGCTCTAACCACTTGGTCCATCTCGCCCCCATAATGGATTCAAAGAAGGGTGAAAACGGTAGCGAGCCGTCGAAATGTTTTCTTCAATTTTGTGGGAAGTCTCGTTTCAAGAAGGCATCAAAATCTGTCACCTCAGCCATTAACCCCATTGTTTTGGACTCACCAGAATGATTGCGCCAGGATAGGGGGACGATTGTTCAAACGAGAGTCATACGAATATACACTCTGCAAAATCTCGCAACGATTACCACCTGAAACCAATCTTTTATCCGAACAAGTTAGTTGTAGGGATTGAGAAATCAACGTTCGTCGATATCCCTCTGTGAATTTGACCGCGTAGCCTTGCAAATAAGTCGACGTAAATTGAGCGAAAAGTTGACTATCAATCAGTCCAGTAAGGTGCATCCAGCCTGAAGCTAACCACACTGCATGGTGTCAGGATTAACGGAAATCCCAAGAGCAAAGTGCAAGAAATATGGGTCCACAATGAGCAGTTTTGAAGTGCATGATCGAACTGGGGTGTTGTATGTGTATTTAGGAGACACAAAATATATTGATCGAAAAAGGAAACAAGGTGTGAGAAAGAACTATCTGTTTTCCTATTGGACAGGGTACAAACGTGATATCGAACAGTTGTTTTGGGTTGAGTAACGGCCCTAGCGAAATACACTCATTTGCAAACAAATTTGGTTTTTCGGGAGACTCACCTGGAACCCAGCTGAATCCCTCGTTTGTGATGTTTCCAGGATGAAAGAACTAAACTGGCTGGGCTTGTCAGCATTTCATCCCCGCACTGCACAAACAACTGGTTAGCGGACGAATCAACCAGAAAAGTTCAGCAAAATGAGTGTCTGATATATGATGTCCTCTTTAGAATTTGTGGAAAGTCATTTTCAGGAATTCAAAGGTTCTCGGTTGAAAAACAGAAGGGAAAACCTGACTTTTTCTGAGAGAGTTTCGTGCGCAATTCCTCTCGAAGAATCTTGATGATGAAACTGATGGGATGGACTTTCCTCCGTTAGTTCAAAATGAGCTTGAACGGATCAAACAGAAATAAAAACTTCCGACTCTCAAATTGTCCAAAAAGGGGAACTGTGGGATGTCTTTCGTGTCCTAGCTCAGTCAGATTTGGTGAAAAATCAATCGCTAGTTAAAGATGGTGACGATCAGCCTTTTGTTGTGCTGTGGCTCAGTAAATGGACGCTGCGTGATCAGTGGCCTGGTGCTCAAAGCCAAGCACCTAATAATTCTAGTTTAACGACACTCTTTTGTATTCGCCAAAAAACAACCTTTGGGGTGATTTTGGGAGCGACTGTCAATCCCCAGTGTGCTCTGGATACTAGTCAACCACAGGATTTATTCTGCTATTTCTCCGGGAGACTCCTCTGATCCTAATACGCATGTTATGGGTCTTGTAGCATGACCAATTCACTGACGTCGAGGGGCCCAGACCGCGATTACCGTTTGGCCTCACGTTGCACCGCGCTTGGCAAACGGCTCGGCGAACAGATCAACCAACAGTAAACCGGCCTTCGTACATTATCGATCGGTATCGCAGTAACCTGCGAAACCGGTAAGGTGTGAAGCAACGCACAGTGAGTAAGTGTTACTCTATTCTGTTCCGCTGCTGCTGAAATTGGCCGAAAACAATTTCGGTTGTAACCCAGTCGTAGATATCAGATCGATGACGATGCACGTGCTCAGGAAAACCAACATAGCATCGTAGGACGTTGAAAGTCCAGGACGATAACTTTTTGACTATGGAGCTTAAATGTCCATCTATTCATAGTGAACTTAGCTAGCGAGGGCAACTCATATTACTGTATAGAACGGTTGTATATCTTGTCACGACACGACCTCAAAAGAGCCGTTTTCGGCTAGGGTGTAAGACGAATACTAATAAACTGGGTTGGAACAGTTGGCGAAATTACATTTTGGTATTCTCTGAGTACCGCAATTTTAAATTGTGAGCACCACAAAAAGCCTTCAAAAAAACGAAGCAACTGACCATATTTATTTGCAATTTCCCGTGGAATCATCCAGCTCTTCTCAATGTTTCTAGCATTTGTGTAATTGGTAACGAGTTGTGTACACGATAGGATGGTTGACTTCTGTCACCCCATTCATCGAGTTTGCCAGGAAACGACTGGCTGTGAGTGTTCTCACGAGTGTACTATTTGATAGCGGAATTTCCCCACAAACCAGCTTGGGGTTTTCGACGGGTCACCGCAGCTAGGATCCACTACATTTAGCAATTGATCCTGTAACACACAGCTAATTCGTCGCAGCGATGGGAAAGTCTAGTTTGTCTCATGCTCTCCAACTTCGTAGCAATTTTGAGGTTTTGCGGGATAGGTATTTTGTTCATAGTCACCCCACTCTCATTTGAACGGTCGTCCTCTTGTTCTGGCACAATTATTCCGGTCAGTTCGCACCAAAGGGAAGCACTGGACTCGAGTTTCGCTCATCAGTAGTGCATATCCAATAGACGTGCCGGGATTCGAACCCCGGACATCTGATATGCGGGGCGAGTGCGTAACCATTACTCCACCAACACACGTTGGACGCATTTGAATTATCACGTCTGAATAGGTTTGAACGTGTTCACACTTGAGCGATATGATTGGTGTGCCCGACTCATCATCATGGTAATTGTCACGTGATAAAACGCTGAGCTCACACGTCACATTCCAATGGGATTGTGTAAAACTAAGACCCAAACTAACAGGCTACACATGAGCATGCAGATTTCTAACAAAATCGATGAGTTAGCTATTCCAATCAACTACTCACAACTCAGTTCTCTATAAACAATGCGAAATGAAGCATTCGCACGGGTAGGAATGAACGTTTTAATTGGTAATTGATGGGAGATAGCAAAATGGACTGTTTTTTCTTTGTATCCGAGTGTAGAATGTGTAGACCGCTAAGAACAGGTCTTGGAGTAGCCGAAACAGATTTCACCTCAAAATACACTCATCGTTCTCAGAAATCATTAGTCTAGGAGGTTGATGTCTCGTCTACTGATGTCATCAACGCATACTGTGTGCTTAGTTCAAAAGTAGCGAGTTGCTTGTGTGTGGTCATACATTGCTGGATACGAATATGCAAGCCAGAAGAGTATAAATGAGACGAGTGCAGGTGAGTGCAGGTGAAGACTGTGAATACATCAAACACATCGTTCGATAGCGTCAGCGGCTGCACATCAGCACGTTGTTTTGGTCATTGGACAACGGTGTGCTGATCGATCCATAAAGATCGAAACGCATGTTGAGAAGGGACATGTATGTATCTGCAAGGGATATAACAGATACGTCAGATGCAGTTGACAGATGAGTTGTGTTACTGTGCTGACAGCACACGAGTTGCTTATCGTCTGATAACAGCTACAAGGAAGATGAAATGATTTCGTTATCGGAAATCAATGTGAACTGACCGATTAATTGAGCTACTGATTTCCGTAATTCTGCTCAACTAATTCACATTTCCGGGGTTGTCACTTGTCCCGTGATAACTATTCGGCTGAATCTCACCTCGCTAACCCTGTGAACATGCGAAGTCCTCCGGGAGAGAACAGCAATTCAACCGGTGGTATTCATCTCAAAGCGTGTGAATTCCACGTACCATTGGAAACTCAGCCCCATACTTCTTCGTTCATACGTGATCGACAGTCCTCTGAGTATACGGACGTCAACGACTCGTTATGCACGCACGTAACCACGACACTAGAGACCAGACTGTTGCAATTAGCTCAAATCGGTTGGGACACTTCTCCTCAGCCTGACTTCTCCGGCTCTTAAGATCCTCTTCTCCCCGATGGCTATGAATCGGAGATACTGGAAGTCAACGAAGAATCGGATTCGCAGGGAAGGAAGTATTCGGACACCGAGATTCCCAACTGGATGGGGCGGCGGCTGAGCTATTTTTTCATGTCACCAATGCAGAAGTTCCGTGCCAAGGGACAGATTCCATACAAGTTATTTGTACAACTGATTAAAGTGGTGGCGGTCACGATCCAGGTGAGTCGAGCGTCAAGCAACAGATTGGTTATTCAGGAGATTGATTACCGACTTTGCCCTATAGACTGTGTCAACCAAAGTCCGCATGAATTGGAAAAATATTGTGGGAGATCAGCCTTACCCGGGGGAGGGGGGTCTGATTCAAGAGACGTGCGACTCCCTACGCAGAGGGTACCGATTTGCTTCCATTCGCTTTTTCTAGTAGAATGGTCTGAATGAGATCACTGATTGTGGGCTTAGGCAGTGTGGTAAACAGATTCCGATAAAAGACTGAAGTTTTTCCGAAACTAATCCTACAGATGAGTAGTTTTCAATATCTTCGTCCATTTCTTCCAAGCACCACTATACAGAATCATCAACTCCAATATCGACAGCATGACATCAGTCTTCAACACTGATTCTTCGCTGCCGTACAACCATGACTTATTTGAGAGCCTTATTGTAAAGAAAAGAGTAAAGGTGGACAGGGAAGGGACTTAGTGCTAGCTTACCACAATTATCCCGAGGTGCCCGTACCTCCAGACACTCACTCGGGCGATCTGGATAGAAAATGACNGAAAAGACCCCCACTGACATCGGTTGGCAGCCATATTTTGTGCAGTGAGAATCACGCGGTCCCCATCCTAGAAGGCGAGTAACACCGACAGCAACCAAGCGTTTTGTGATCTTCTTCATACTATTCTGCGAAGTCAAGGGTTGGCCACCTCACTGGTTTCGCCACTCTAAGTCAGGCATGGAAAACGGCACTCTTTTAGGCAAGCGCAACACATGTCCCAACGCAGCTTCTGGTGCTGGACAAATTCTTCAATGGAAGTGCCCGTTACACAACCGAAAACGCGCTTTCTAACGGCCTCGTTACGGATAGACGCCTCAGTTCCGCTGCTCGAATATGCCAAGTCTCACAGCCATACAACAAAACAGCCCGTACTGTAGCTTGATACACACGTCCCTTGATATTCAGGGATAAACCATTCTGATGCCATAGGTGTCTCAAGTTAGCAAACGCGATCAGAGCCTTGCAGATTCGTGCATTCACCTCATCTTTCACACTACAGTCAGAACTAATACGACTTCCAAGATACGTAAAACGCTCCACAGCTTTCAGTGCCGCTCTCTGGCAAGGTTGAAAGAGCACGGGTCATACATCAAAATAGCGTAAAATTTAAATCATTTGAAAAACGGTGTGGAAATGGCGATTTAGTTTTTTTTTTCATTTTTCGATACATGGAAGTGAGAGAATTGGGTTACTTTTTTTGTTTTAGTTTTCGTGATATCAGTCGGCTGATTTTCATTTTTTTAACGTTGAAAACCCTCCCTCGAAATGCTTCACTGGTGCAGATTGTATCAATATACGTTGACCTATGTCTACAGCTAATGATTGCGAATTTCGGATGAACGTTCATCAGAGATGGGATCCCAGAAGTTTGGAGTTGCATCCTTCTCGGCAACTTTTTCGGCCAGGTGTGACTTGGTTTAGAAACCAATCGCATGTTGCGCCATTATTTTTAAGGAATCCTACAGCAACTGGTTCACACATTCTGAAGACAATCAGTTTGGAATGATCATAAATGGATCTGCCAGCTGAAATGATGAAGAATGTCCGAATCTCACTTTCAGTTTTAAAGCCTCACTGTGTGAACTGTTCACAAGTCTGTCAGTTTTGTAATGTTTGTGCCCCATTTCATGAAAACGCACTATTACTTGATTAAAGCAATAAGAAATCTATGCTGAATAACATTGATACAGTTCGTCATCAATGTATGTTGTAAGAAACTATCGGTCTTTGATCTTTACCACATTGCTTCGATCACTTTCTAGGCCCAGATATTCACCTGACTGCACTGTTCGTCCACTGTTAACGAGTAGTTGTGTAGAAGTTGGACACAAAGCTTTGTTTTGGCGCTCTTTTAATGGTCAAAACTTCGTGTTATGTCATCCCCCCCCCCCGCATAATGAACACGCATAGTGAACACTTCCAAAATATTACTGGCAATTCGGATGCCGCCAAACTTATCAACGGTGTGTTGCAGTCTACAGTTTCAAACGTCTTACTGGTCTTATATGCATGAAATTAACTAGTTAATAAATTCAGGTTCGAACCTTATATTCATGAAGACAATTGCTTCACATCCAAGAGCTATTGTACTCGTATTGAGTAACTGTTAGTGGGATGGCGTAAACTGTTAATTGGAGGTTCTTATTTGGCTTCAAGCAAAACACGAGATTGATGGAAACGTGGAGACTTCAACTCCCTGGTGAACCCCAGGCAGGACGAATTCGGCTGTTGAAGAGTATTCAACAAACCTATGGGTGGCGTCCACCTTCAGTTTGATGATTTCCAGGTGAATCACAGAAACCGCATCTTATCCTCACTACGGCGGACGGATCAAGGATTCCCCACCGGTCTTTGTTACTCGCCCTGAACTGGGTTCAGTTGACAAACAACCCCTTCAGTTGTGTTCCTGGGAAAATAGCCGAGAAGCACCAAACTCGTTTATTTTCTATCCTCGGCTATCTGACATAACAAACTCAACATGCTCTTCATGACAGTTACACGCTTATCTGCATGTACATAAAGCCACCTCTCATCTTCCGTCAATCATAATTTACGATCACACAAAACACACGGTGAACGCATTTGCACCATTGCACTTGTGGGCCGGCATGTGAATGAGGCATTGTCTCGAAATCGGCCACACTCTTCGCTTACTTGGGCGTCACATACTGTTTACCAGCAAACTTCAGCCATTCGCAGCTTTCGACCCAACGTGGCTCCGTTTGGTTGGACTGATTGTCGGGATCGGGTTGGATAGGGGCGTTTCTGCCGGTAGCCTGTATAAAACTCAAATATTCTCATAACGGGTCAATCGACGTTTCCCATTTTGGCTTCTGTGGTTAGATGAAAAAGATATACGGCTCACCGTCAACAGCATCCTCAGCATTATCATTTTTTACACTAAACCAGTAGTGAATATTGACATCTACGTTTCCCATTTTGGCTTCTGTGGTCAGATGAAAAAGAGATACGGTTCACCGTCAACCGCATCCTCAGCATTATCATTGTTTACACTAAACCAGGAGTGAATATTGATGCTTAGGTGCCGCATAACCCTAATGGAAGAGGACCTTGGTAAAGAGCGGTAAAAGTGTGGGCTACCTACTGCGAAGAGGTTTCACGTGCTCAAGGGAGACTATCAGGAATACGTTGTTTGCACCATGTGACAGCATTAAAATAAATAAATTTGAGCGTCATGTCGAAGTAAGGCAAAATCAGCGGTCTTAACCAAGCCACCTTTGCGAAATTCAACAGAGGTAAGCCCAGCGCAGTCCGGCTCGGAGGTGATAGCATATGCTTCATCGATAGGTGGTTGTGTTCCAAGCTCTGAGCCACATCCAAGGAAGATCAGGAGGACGCAAAGAAATCCCACTTTCAATTCGTCTCATCATTTCATGGTCTGTCCTCCGAGAACTTTTTCGCCAATAGTGGCTTAGAACAAAGCACTCTTTGGGTGGACACTGGTTGGGTAGGCTTACTACACGTCCGGACCACCATAACATGATCATACTAACCTGATGCCATAGCATTTCGGAGAGCCCGGTAACACACTGCTTCTCACTACAGTCACCTAGGTCCTTTTAAGCAAGGGTGGATTCAGTGTTCAAAGATTTAAAGACGCCCAATGGAGTGCAGAGGTCAAGTTCTTACAACCGTAATGTGAGGCCACCGTTAAATTTACACCATGTGGGCGAAATACGATTCTGACGCCACAAATGTCGCTACTCAGCCTGAGTACACACGACTTGACTTTGTCTTCATTCCAGAAACGAAATTTCCGACGAAGTTGCAGTCTGAAGGTGCAATATGTGGGGCAAAATATGGGACCGTCTCCAGCAGAAGAGTAACATAACCCTATCGTCCGCATAATCCAAAGTAAAAAGTCTTTCCTCAAATGGGACTTCGATGCATGTATTCTTAGTTCATTGAAATCGATGGCAGAAATGACCAAAAAGAATGGAGTGGATAATTGTGACGACTTCCACTGGTAGTCACGAGGCTTTTGAAAAGTTTAACGCACATCCTAAGCCGACCATGTATATACAAATGTGGGGTACGAAGAACGCTTTCGAATTTTAGGGTCCTTTTTCGTTTCCAAAAACTATTAGGAGTGCTGGTCCTTCCACAGAGTCGGAGAGATCCATGACTGTTAGCCGGCTTTATATGCGGCGCTGTTCAAGCATTTGATCTAATTTGAAGGTATGGTCAGTGCGGTCTCTATCAGTTAGAAATCCTGCTTTGTGCCGTCGAACCTTGACCCCACGTACCTAAGATGAGTATCGTAATACGAGGGGAGCCACTAACCATATGTGGACAGGCATGAAACATATCCCCCTGTGATTGGAGAGTTGGATTGGACACCTTTATGAACATGGGTGCAACCAACGATTGACCCCAACTGTCTGGAACATGCTCATGGTTTGAAATGCCCACGGATAATCGGGGCGAAACACAAAGATTCCCCTCCATCTTTTAGTGACACACTGTGGCTCAGCATCCCGATAGCGGTTTAAAGCAGAATTTCCTATTTGTACTTCAGGAACTGCAGGGGATCTAAAGTTCATGAACCATGGCACGATAAGATCGATTGAAAGATATTGGTGCAGAATCAGAGGTCATACTTCAATGAATGCGGCACATGTTTTAAACAGAAAATCTAACAAAACTGTCTGAGGAGAAATCGTTTGTGAAATGTCGTACTATTCTTTAATAAACTGAAGGGGACAATTTAATCCACGCCCAGAACTAGATGCATCACTGGCCTTTTCGTCTTTATGGCATCCCATCGTTCATTTCATATTCACATCGGAGGCCATTTTTAAGTTGGTTTTACTGTGAGAGACAATCGTCCAGTTGTAACACCCAACCGGTACCTAGATGCCATGCTACCCCTGAAGGAAGCACAAGGGCTGGGATACTGCCAGGTTGCCCAAGCCTAGACAGGGGAAGTCGAGAGGCAGAGGTCCGGTTCGAATCACGGACCTTCCGGTCAGTAGATTCGCGCTCTAACCACTTGAGCCATCTCGTCCCCAAACTAAAGAGAGGCAATCAGGAGGCACAGTTGTAAGATGAAGCAAGCGGATGCATTAGCTGAAGCTTGTCTATTTTTTGCGTCAAAATCCGCTATTTATTTGCAGTGATCTCAAAAATAGTTGATCTGTTGTTGTTTGGGCGGTAAAACTCAAGGTTTATTTCATAATCTTGCAGTTAATTAAATAGACGAAAAATTGAAATGGCCGAGTTACCATCCAAATTTGCTCACAGTTAAAACTGCTAGGGGTCTTTTCTTCGCACCTGATGACTGAAAGTTGCGAGGTAGACAGCTGATCGGTGAACGTATCAAGTGTCACTGGAACTTTTGAGTTGCACCACTTGTACCGGTCTTCACAATTGTCCTGAGTATCCTTCAAATAAATGAACTTCAGAGAATGGCATTACTGGAAAAGAGTTTTCTTCTTAAAGACAGTTTAGTTTTTCTCTCACTAGTGACACCCTTGATCATATCTATTTTAGCAAACGATTGTCCTCTTTGGGACTACAAAAAAACAGTTCATAGCCATTTTGAGTAGTTATATTTTATATTTGTAATGCCGCCCTTCTGTGTGTTATTGACCGCCAAGCAAAGAGAACTCAGAGCGTGGGCTGTCGAGGAGTTTTTCGAAACCTTATGAGTAGTGTATTATAAAATGTATATGTATCGCGATATCTCAAATATCGTAGTGAATGAAACATGAGGCGGCCTGGTGCAGCACATTCATTTGCTTGGAAGCATGAAAACCGAGAGGTTCAGCTTGTTTCCAGGTGAGTCTCTCAAAAAACCAAATTAGTTTGCAAATGAGTGTATATTCGCTAAGCACTCAAAGCCTTTTTCATGATAAACTTGAACTTTCTGTGTTAATCAAGTCTTATAACGAGAAAATCTGCCTTGATACACCGTGAGGATGTTTCTGACCATATGTTTCCGCGACATCATTTTATCCTTTCTCCAAAAGCTTTTTTACATTTTACAAGAGCTAAATTTGGATACTTGTCTGTTCTTCCCTCAGCTGATTTTCTACACTCTCGATCGATTAGCCCAAGCCGCATTTGGCAAGGATTCGCGTGTGGCATTCTGCCACCTGTATTTGCTCAACTGGAGCGCTCAGTACGAAACTCTAGATTATCCGCCCGCGTCTGGTCCGTACGCAGCCTATCAGCAAGAGGAATTCCATCTCATGTTGGGACGCATTATTTCCTAGGTGAGATTAAAGTACTCAAATAGCGGTTTGGTTCCAGGCACTGATTGGAGGAGGCAGTTGCATGAAAGCCAGAAACCTCCTACGAGAAAATTAGAGGACCACTCCGGGCTAACACGCTGTCCGCCGAGCATTTGTGTGGCTCGATAGTGACACTCCATGGACTTTACGATCGAACAGGTGTTGAAAAGTTCTCAGAACAGCACATTCCCGAAAATGATTAAATTGGTGTTTCTCATTGGTTAACATTACTGTGATAGAAACTGATCGTCTACGGATCCATCTGGCGTTTGCTGGTTTATCGACCCACTCCATTTATCGATTATTTCGTGCTCGAAGTTAGTTCGTCGTCTAGTGAGGAATCATCAGAGTCACAAAAATACGTGAATACGAACTCAAGTGCTTCAATGAAACGAGAAAAAGGCAGCTCAGTTCTTTTTTAACGAGAAAAACTGGATGTCAGCACAAAAAGTGTTCGAGGCTGCTTCCTTTCCGAAGGGAAATTTCATGATTCAGTCCCTTGTACACCTACGGCTTCAGACTCAACAATACTAAGCTAGAGGAGATACGCATTCATACCGAAATAACCAAAGGATTCATATCATGTTACTGACGAGAATAAGTACTATTTGGGTGGATTAGATGCTGAAGTTATTGCATGAAGTCTGTTTCCGTGGAATAAGCGGCGTGATAAACAGAAAGTCTTCATCACTGAAGCATTTGCTTTGTTTGTTTCTGTTGGTGACCAGTCCGTAATATACATAAATAGTGATGGGTTTAATTGGTAGGCTGATGTGTAACGACATAGTTACCCACTGCCCCAGTGTCGTTGAGCTGAAGAACTAGCGGCTCTACCGACCAGAACGTCTGCGGTTCACGACCAACCACTGCTTTCCAATCGTTTCGACATCCAGCCATTGGTTCGGCCTTTATGCGTGGTTCGGAGTGCACAGCAGCTATGCACCGCAGCTGAATGATTTATTTGTTTATTTGTTTATTCGATAGCGAGTCAGATCTCCAAAATATTCCGCCTACACCTGCTCACCTTCTGAAACTAGATGATTCAAAGGAGCGTCATACATCACCATTTTCGGAAAGAACAATTGTTCCATTAGCGTTAGATAAAGTTTCCCTTAGGCGTCCAAACTCTCGGCGAGAACGCAACAGCTTTTCAACAACCGCCAAAACAAAAACGCGTCATCAGTGTCCGAGGTCACCATAAACCAGGCTGTCTGTAAATTGCAACTGAATGCAATCGTCAAAGAACGTCACGACTTCAGCCACTGCCTCTAAAAGCTGAGGCAGTACACCTATCACCCTATCTGGGTCAACAGATGTTGGGTAGAGCAAGATACCGGAAATGTTCTTTCATCTACCTCCGGCTTGTCAGTCTTTGAATCACTTTGAAGAGCTCAGTGCGTGTGATAAAGGGGCTGATCTTTATGACGGTAGTGTCAATGACCTACATTGTTTTTTTAAAACCATGAACATTCTTCCAGAGAAAGCGCTGGGCGCATTCTGATAGATTCCAGGACACACTTGTGAAAAATGGAGCCCATCCTGTAATTACAGACTCACCGTTTTGGTGACCTTCTCAAGTCCTGTGCAGAATGCAAATTTACCCCTTCGCACGTCACACGAAAACGTTCTTTGACGCAACTCTCGAGGCTGGTCTGAATGCTTAGCGCAGAATCCGGTGCCTTTCATAAGCGGTCTGGTTCTGCATCTGTTTCAGTAGTGTGACCTCATGCGTGGCTTGGAACAACTGAAGAAATGTTTTGTCAACACATCAGCGGAACACAACCGCAAAAAAAAAAACAGAAAAGTTGCCCCAGCAACTGACATGAGCTGACTTGTAATTGTTAGTGTTAGGCTATTCACTAGACGCATAAGGAAGTTCCGACAGTGGGGATCTGCCGATGGCGACGACCTACAATATACGAATACGCTGATGCTTTGCGCTGTTGTTTTAAGAAATACGTGAATAAAAAGACGGACAAAATTTTGCCCGCCAGAAGCATCGGGTCTATGTTTATTTGGAGCGCCATTTTTTGACATAGTTAAAACCTTTTGACCTGTGTGCTTTGAATTTCAAGTAACACGGAGAAGGAGATAGCGCTTGATATCAGTAAGACAAGACGCCTGTGATGTCCAGGTCCGGAAGTGCGATAGAAGCAACTACGCGAACGAAGTAATCTGCTTAGGAAAACGGCCGCCCCATGAGAGTAGTGTCTCAGGACTGCGCACAGTTCAGGTGGCAAAAATCTGGAGTACTCGCCTTGTCGGTCTGTCATATTCACATGAAGACAGAGCTGATTGGAAAGTTTTTTTAAGCGGTTAACAACATCCAAGGCCTTGGCAGATTATCCTTTTATTCCATTCGAATGGGCACCCAGTTGCGGCTGTAGTTCAAAACACGCGGCGGCACATTCTATTCAAAGCGCTTTCATCCACACCGGACACGTGTAACCCTAATCTCACATCCAGTTGACGTGGATTACGTGCAAACATGGCCTACTTTGTTGCTACTCTGAGGAGACTTGGAGATTTCGGTGGAGATTTTCTCCTTTCAGTGAAGTCAATCTGTGCTGAGAAGCCAAGATGGACTGTACAGTATGTTCATCCTCCTTAGTACTCATCGCCCTAATCACAAGGCTCATCAACTACTCATTGCCCAACCAGGAGGTTTTAGGTTCGATACTCTGGATTTTTGTGAGGTGCCCACTGCTGATGACGCCCAAAAAGGTTGAAACAGTGCTCCTCTGTTTTTTTTCCAGCACAGATTGACTTCACTGACAGAATAAAACGTGCACTTGACAAGCCTATTATTTAATAACCTCCAGTTTGCGCGAATTGGTTGTATTACTCGCAAACTGCCCAGTCAATATTATGTCAGATTCTTTACCATTTGCGAATGTACAGAGCTCTTATGACTGAGGACCTTTGAGGCATTCCCGGATAAGTTGTCGAATTTCATGTGAATATTAGATCATGTGATAGAACAAATGGTCGAACGACATGAAGCGCTAGTTATTGTCAAGACATAAACTGACCACACCGATGATACATCTCCAGTGACCTGATGGAGTGACTGTCATACTTCTGGGTTTTTGAGGCATTCGCAGCTGTTCCATCACAAGAAGGAGGCAGTTCTATGGAAGTTTTCAGTTTCAGTCATGTTTAAATTTTACTTTCGGATTAAAATCCAGATTTGACGTGATAACAAACGTGCAGCTCCCACAATACTGATGAGTCCAATCAGTCTGACCATGTGATAAACGGTTGCTTCATTCGTTCTATCTTGTTTGAACACTCTCCAGTACATTTCTAGGTTTTTATTTTGACCGTCTCTGCAAGATAGGATTACGTCCTAATCTCGCCACGCAAGCACTTGGAATTGACTTCCTCGGTGTACAATACGTTTTTTAAGGAAATAACGCAACCGGTAGTCCGTTAGAGTTCGCAAAATACAGCCAGTTGACCAGAATGAAACATACAATGAGTGCGTGAAAAATAACACTAGAAGGTCGCCCTACTCGAAAGGTTGTATCTCTATCACTGTTACGCATACGAGTGGCCCAAGCTGGTTAGATTCGTGATTTTGCCCTAGACTCGTTGTTCGCAGCATAAAATTACTAAAGATGGTTGAGTTCCATTTGCGCACAAGTTTCTCTACCGCCGATTGCTTGGTAACCGCGTGCCAGTCCGTCCTTGGTAAGTAAACCGTTTCCTTTTTCATGTATTTGAATCGACATCAGCCACTCAACGTGAATGCATTTCAGTCGAGACACAATCACGTGAGCTGACTTGAAAATGCCTACCCAAGTCATCCTTGGGTAGTGCATTCAGTTAATGTGGTGATGACAGACAGAGCCGTTCGAACAGGAGCTCCTCAATGTTGTGTGTGGTCGATGAGTTCTTATTACCCATAACGGTGAAATTGCTATCGGGAAGCTTTGTGTCTGTCCCCGCTTCATGTAAATATTTCTCTCAGGTTTTACTCTGACACACCGCCTACCCATGAAATAATCCCATGAAAGTTGTGTTTAAAAACCGTAATCTGTAGAATGTTCACCTGCATCTGTTATACGGCATACCTTCAATTGATGCCGTTTCACATACTCATATACTGATGAGTTACCGCCTCAGTGTGTACTTTAGGATGTGTTGAACCGTTGCATTGTCGGTAGCCCGAAATTCACTGCGTTTGCGCCTCTTTGATCGGAAAAACAAATGTGCCAGAAATGAAGAGCACGTTACGATTGTTGGCATCTTCTATGAGAAGGTTGCAGTGCCTAGTTAGCTCGCGTGGGCTGCTTGGTTGCGGATATGTTCGCCGAGCTCGGTAGTCGGATATTTTGGGGGAAGGTGTCACTCAGCTCCGCACTGGCAACATCAACTCAACTGGTGGTGCAATTCAAATGTTGAGCATGGTGTACAGACCAACAACCAAACTTATCAGTCACCGAAGGCGAAAGGAGGTATCCTATCGGAAAAAATGGATTTTCCGTGTGTATTTCTTCTTTCCATATTCTTTTTTAATTGCGCCGCTTCTCTATTTCTACCAAGTTTCAACCAGCATACTTTTCGAAATGAAAATTTGTTCTCTTTTCGATCGAGGTTAAATGCATAAGTTGCGATTTACGCATCACCACCACCCCAGTATTTCATGATTTTAACGGCCACTTGGATGTGAGTAGTAGAAAAGTAGGAAAGTCACTTAAATTGTAGCTAAAAACAAAGCTTTGTAGAACGCCATGCAAGTAAGCACAAAACAGTGA